>NW_006399776.1:16078685-16084989 GCF_000299155.1 Elephantulus edwardii
CTGTGGTGCTGGAGAAAAGTATTGAATGTACCATGGACTGCTAGGAAAACAAACAGGTTCATCCTGGAGAGGGTTAAACAGGGCTGCTCCTTGGAGGCAAGGATTCTGAGTCTTTGTCTGACATACTTTGGACATGTTGTATTGAGAGACCAGTCCTTGGAGAGCGTGGAGGGACAGCGCAGGAGGGGAAGATCCTCTATGAGTTGGATTGACTCAGTGACTGTGGTAATCGGGGTGAGTGTCAGAGACAATCAGATTGGCACAGGACAGAGTAGGGTTTAGGGCTGTTGTAGATATGGTAGCTATGGGTTAGAAGTGACTCAATGGCACATAAGAACAACACCAATCTTGTTGGCTCTCAGTCTGAAGAAATTACCTTAGTAATTCTTGGCTCTCAGTCTGAAGAAATCACTTTAGTAATTCTTGTTAAGGTGGTCTGATTTTTAAAATGCCTCTAGCTTCTGTTTATCTGGAAATGTCTTGATTTTACCATCATATTTGATAGAAAGTGTTTCTGGGTACATATTTCTTGGTTGACAATTTTTTTTTCCTTTCAGAGTTTATTTATTAGCCCATTCCCTTCTTTTCTGCATAGTTTCTGCTGAAAAAATAGAGCTTAGTCTTACTAGCTTTTCTTTGTATATAACTCTTCATTTTCCCCAGGCTGCTTCCAGTATTTTTTCTTTGTCTCCTTGAATTTTTCTCGCAGGCAGTGGTTGTTTTGTTTTTGATCTTGTGATAATCTTGTCCACTCTTGCAAATGCTCAGAGATCTGAGATCAGCAGAAATTTGTGCAATCTGGTCATGGATGCTGTTATATGGAGAGGCAAGGCACAGAATCAAGGCACATTCAGAAGCAAAGCATACACCAAAACCAAACAAAGATCCACTGGGAACATTAATCAAACATTTTAGAGAGATAGAAAAAGTAGGGGGGACCAAACCACAAGATAGAAACTGTTGTTGTTGTTATTATGTGCTGTCAAGTTGTCTGAGACTCACAGTGAACTTATGCACAATAGATCTAAAGCCTGCACTGTCCTGAGTGAGTTTCACTGACTCCAAAACACCTATCCCCCCACCCCTTGCCCTACTTACTGTATTAATCCATCTCATCCAGGGTCTTCCTCTCCTGCACTGTCCCTCCATCCTTCTGAGCATGATGTCCTTCTCCAGGGACTAGTCCCATCTAGGCCACATGGCCAAAGATGTGAAGTTCCACGTGAGATGGAACTTCAAACTCCTAGCAACCAAGGAGAAATTTGGTTTCACCCTTTCCATAACAGCCCTATTTATTTTCTTGGCAGTCCATGGTATGTTCAAGACTATTCTCCCACATCACAAATCAAAGACATCAATTCTTCTTCTATCCTCTTTGGTGATTATCCATATCTCTGATGCATAACAAATAATTGTGAAGATCATGGACTGGATCAGGTGCACCTTAGTCTCTAGACTGACATTACTGATTATCATTACTCTTGAAAGGTCCCTAACAGAAGACTTACCTAATACAATTCACCTTTTGATTTCTTGACTGCTGATGCCAAAGTTTTGATTGTGGAGCTGAGCAAACTGTAACTGTTAATAACATCAATCTCTTCTCCATCAATCATAGTACTGCCAATTGGCCCAGTGGTGAGAATCTTTGTCTTCTTGATGTTGAACTTCAATCCATATTGAAGACTACAGTCCTTGACCTTCTGCAGCAATCTCTTCAGGTCCTCCTTAGTTTCAGCAAGCAAGGTTGTGTCATCTGCATAATGTAGGTTGTTGATGAGTCTTCCTCCAACCCTGATGCCACATTCCTCCTGATAAAGTCCAGCCTCCTGAATGATCTGTTCTGCATATAGATTGAAAAGATATGGAGACAGGACATATCCCTTACTCACTCCCTTCTTATTTTGAACCATGAACTGTTTCTCTACCCTGTTCTGAGGACTGCTTCCTGGTCCAAGTATAGATTTCACATAAGCACAATCAACTGCTCTGGGAATCCCATTTTCCTCAAAGTTAACCACAAAGAACTAAAAAACAAATTCAAGCCTCGAGTTGCAATACTTAAGGATGCTATGGGAAGAATAGAGAATGATCCAGGAAGCATTAAAGGAAGGTGGACGGAATGTATACAGAGTCACTGTACTAAAAATAATCGACTGATACAGAAGAATTTCAAGAAACAACATATGATCAAGAAGCAATGGTGATGAAGGAGGAAGTTCAGGCAGCTCTGAAGGACTTGGCAAAAAAAAAAAAAATAAAGCCCAGGAATTGATAAAATACGAATTGACATATCTCGACAAACCAATGCTTTCCCGGACATGCTCACCACATTGTGCCAGGAAATCTGGAGAATAACTACCTGGCCAACTGACTGGAAGAGATCCATCATTATTCCCATTAAAAAAAAAGGGACCCAAGATTAGCATACAGTATCACTCATATACCCTCAAGGAAAATCCTGCTGAAGATTATCCAGAAGTGAGTGGAACAGTACATTGACAGAGAACAACCAGAAATACAGGCTGGGTTTAGTAGAGGTTGTGGCACTAGAGATATTATTGCCAATGTCAGATGTATCTTGGCAGAAAGTGAAGAGTGCCAGAGGGCTATCTATATGTATTTCATTGACTATGCAAAAGCATTTGACTGTGTATATCACAACAAATTATGGTTACCCTTGAGGATCTAGAAACTTGAAGTATTCTAATAGAAGACAGGAGTGGGTAAACAAGAGAGATTATTTTAGGCAAATAGAAGACAAGAATAGGAAACAAGAGAAATCCTTTCAGGGAAATAGAAGACAGGAGTGGGAAACAAGAGAGATTCTTTTAGGCAGTCCTGATGGAGCTTGTATATTAATAACCCTCTAGACCTTGAAGTAGACCCAGAAAAGTTGGATTTTCAATTATTCATGGTCCCACATTTTCCTCCCTATGCCTCCTATTTCACTTTAAATAGAAATTCATTCATTGTTGCAACCCCTCCCCGAGTTTACTTTGCTATCCTCCTCTTATTCTGGACTGTTTTCATAAAAATAAAGCCTAGTCATGTATTCCTTTTATGCAGTTCTTTCCTTTATCTGTTCCAATGTACTGTTCATTATTTATTTACTCTCTTCTTAGTTACTCCCAAAACCCATCAGTCCTGTTTTATAATAGTGATGTTATATAGTATTTTTCCTCTTGTGGCTGAGACATTTCACTCCACATAATGTCCTCCAGGGTTACCCATGTTGTGTAATATTTTATGAGTTGCTTGTTTTTCAGTGCTATGTAGTATTCCATTGTGTGGCTATACCACAGTTTTTCTATCCATTTATTTGTTGATGGGCACTTAGGTTGCTTTCATCTCTTTGCTATTGTGAATAACGGAGCAATAAACATGAGTGTTGAATCTCTTTTGCGTAAATGAGCTTGGAAAGTATGTAAATGCAACAAACCAATAAAATCACAATATAATACTCCATCTAAAATTTGGGATTATAGCTCAAACATTCAGTGGAGTCTTTTGATATAGGTACCAGCTATTTCCATAAATTCCAGGTGAATGCCATCCTGCTTTATTTACCTATCAACATGGGAATGAGGACAGTGAAAACTGAGAATTAGGGCAATAGGTAATCACAACCAACCAAGATTATCTCCTGAATTTACACTCCCAATCTCCTTTCCCTATCTCCAACAAATCATCTACCTACCCAGAAAACTTCTTAGTTAAATGTGGGTATAGTCTCTAACAGAGTCAAGCAAAAGCAAGAAGATGAATATAGGTAGGATACCTCAACCTTGGTACTATTCATATTGGGGCTGTATAATTCTTTGTAATGAGAGACTGTCATACTGGTAAAGTGTAGGGTTTTCAGTAGCACCCTTAATGTCTACAAAGTGTATGTCTGTAACATCACCCACCATGAGGTGTGAGAAATAAAAAAGGCTCTGGACAACTGAATGTTCTGTGAGTGAAAATGCATATGTGCTCCAACATTAACTTTATCATTTTGCACTCATATCGACTCTGAAATTTTACATGAGGCCACAGTATTACAACCTGTGCATAAGTCTTTGGTTTTTAGGTACTAGTAGTTCTACATTACACTGTCCCCAAAAAAGAGTACTAAATGATATTCACTTGTAGGTCCTTAGATTTTTCTCCTCCAGTTTCTAGGGACCAGAGCCTACATTGAATACTTCCAGGTTTCTCTCTTCTTGATTGTATTTATTCTAATAACTCAGCTTTACCTCAGATAACCTAATTCTTTCACAAGAGATAGCACTTCTACTTATTGAATGTTTGGATGGAATTCACAGCAGACCTTCAGGACAAGCTGTTCAGCTTAGCTTTTCTCAGTTAACACAGAAGCATCTAATGCTGGGACACTAGAGTCATGTGAGGTATGAGAATGTTCCTAGCCAAAAAGAAACAATGCTAACTACTGAGCTGGAACTTATGATTCCCTGTGGATAAAGGAAAATAGAAGCAAGAGCAAGACACACCAAATAGGGATATGAGATTTTCTTCCATCTATTCTTGTTACAGAGTAAACTTACAGGTGGCTTAGCTTTCTATTACAGTAAGAAGTGAATGTGTTTTCTCTTTATTTAAAAGGCCAGCTCTTTTACTAAATATGGTCATTAAGAAAAGTGTATTTCATTATGTAGCATCAATTCTCAAGAGGTATGTCTCAAATTATTTATTTTGTTTAAAGCATGTTTATAGTGAAGGTACAGATAGGGCAAAGGTGATTAGATGTCTCTAGGCACCTGGATTTATTGTCTTCCTGAGTATAGCCATCTGACTCCTCTGCTAGAGCAGAGGCTCACTGGCTCCTTTCCAGGAAATACATTAGCTGAAAACCCTTATACAAGTCTAGAACACTAGATGGTTTGATAGAAAGCTGATTGTCAGCCTTAATTTTTTTTCATAAATTTTATTTTCAAGACTTATATATAATTACAGTTAGATCATCATTATTTCTTAAAATGTAAGACGAAGTACAGAGGCATAGAAACTGTATATCGAACATTATATGAAGTATATTTCTGTTCAGGAAAACCTCAGGAATAGAGAAGAAGCTTCTTGCTTTTCCCCGACTGTTTGCCCTTAAAAAATGAACTGCCTTTTCTCTGATAAGATTTTCAGATAATCTTAATCTAAATAACTATTTTTAAAGAGGTATTGAGATATGAGCTCTTGAAAGAAATTAATGGGAAGATTTATAAACTTCGAAATGCCAGATTAAACAACTAGCATTTACATCAAGCTAATAGTAAACCCAAACTTCTTTTAAATAACATATTTAAGATATGTCTATGAAGTGCTTGTTACAGAGGGTCAAGGACTGCAGCCTTCAATGTAGATTGAAACTCAACATCAAGAAACAAACATTTTCACTACTGGGCCAACTGGCAGCATCATGATAGATGGTGAAAAGATTAAGATTGTAAACAGCTTTAGTTTGCTTGGCTCCACAATCAACACTCTGGGTATCAGCAGCCAGGAAATCAAAAGATATATCGTGTTGGGAAAGTCTTCTGTCAGAGACCTTTTCAAAGTATTGAAAAGCAATGATGTCAGTCTGAAGACTAAATTATGCCTAATACAGGCTATTGTCTTTGCAATTACTTGCTATGCGTCAGAAAGCTGGATAGTTATGAGGGATGATAGAAGGACAATTGATGTCTTTGAGCTATAATGCTGAAAAAGTATTGAACATACCATAGATTGCTAGAACAGGTTTGTCCTAGAGAGGATTAAATCAAGCTGCTCCTTGGAGGTAAGGATTCTGAAGCTTCATCTGACATACTTTAGACATGTTGCAAGGTGAGACCAGTCCTTGAAGAGTATTGTCATGCTTGGGAGGGTGGAAAGACAGCACAAGAGAGTAAGACCCTCAATGAGGTGGATTGATTCAGTGACTGGGGTAATGGGGGTAGTTGTATCAGAGGCAATAAGATTGGCACAAGATAGAGCAGGGCTTAAGGCTGTTACAAATAGGCTCGCTATGAGTCATAGGTGACTTGATGGCACATAATGATGACAACAACAGTGTGCCCAAAGGCATGATGTTCTAATCCACCAACTGCTCTGCATAAAAAGGATGGACAATCTCCTCCCTTGAGATCTATTGCTTCTGAGAACCTGCTGGAGGATGAGCTAGAGGTTGGTTCCAACTGAACTGGACAATATTCAACAACAATAATAATATGGACTGTTGTTGTTGTTGTTATGTGCCGTTGAGTCGTTTCCGACTCATAGCGACCCTATGCACAACAGCCCTAAACCCTGCTCTATCCTGCGCCAA
>NW_006399776.1:16085089-16090880 GCF_000299155.1 Elephantulus edwardii
CATAGGGTCACTATGAGTTGCAAGTGACTCGATGGCCCATAACAACAACAACAACAACAACAACATTCTTCATTATCCCTGGGACGTTTTCTTCTAGTAATTCTTCCACAACTTTTTTGGTGCTTTTACTTGCTTTTTCCTGTTTCGGGATTTCAGTGATGCACATGTTATTTTTCTTGGTGTCAAGTTTTCTTCTTTTTCCATCCTTTTCCATTTTGGTTTTTGCTTTAACAGATCAGTGGTGACAATTGTATCTTCTATTTCCCTGGTTTTGGATTCCATCTCTTCAACTCTGTTCATGTGTCCCTCCATCATATTGACAGCATCTGAGACATTGGACCTCAGGCTTTGGATCATGGTTTCTTGTTTCTCCAGTGCCTCTAATGCCTCATTTATCTACGTTGTTTTGGGTTTTTTTATTGAGCTTCTTCTGATTTATGCTCGAAGTGCCCTATAATTCTTCAAATTTGTCTTTCATCCATTAGAAATATTCAATCATTGTTCTTTTAAATTCTGTGTCAGAAAGTTCCATCAAATTTTCTGGATTCAGGGAATACATTTATACTGTGTCACTTCTTGGGGGTAACATCTTACTTTTCAATTGTGTAGAGTGTGAGGTAGCCTGCTTCTTATGTGACATTGCTACTGTAGAGTTTTTTTTTTATGCCTGAGGCAATGATAAGTTCTAGATCTGAAGTCACTGCTACAGAAGATGGTTTGGCAGCTACACTGCCTGTGTTTCTCTCTGAACTTCTGAACCCAGAGAAGTTTCAGTTCAGGGCCCGTGAATTTGGCCTCTTTTGTTGGGTAATTGTTGCAGCTAAGTCAGACCAAGGCACTCTGAATTAAAGGAAGTTAGATTAATGGATGTGAGGAGATGTGAGGCTGAGTGCAGGGATGGGCAAGGGCAGGGCAGGCATGTATGCTGGCATTTTCCAGGTGGGTGTGCACATAGATGTTCATCAGGTGGACACGCATGGGGACCTCACTCAGATTCTAGCTGTCTGGGTGGGCACGTGTGGGGACCTAGTCATATTGCAGCTGTCTGTCTTGTGCCTGGTAGGGTTTGCCCTGTTCATCTCTTTTATCTCAGCATTTCTAACCTTTGTTTTAATGTCTCTGTATTTTAGTGAATGTTTTCAAATCTCTTATTATATCTATTATACCTATTTTTATATTTTCTTTCTCCTTGTACTAATGACCTGTTGGTTGTTTTTTTGTTTTTGGGTTTTTGTTTGTTTGTGTTTTTTTTGTGTGTGAATGATATCCTTGCCATCATTCTAAAGCTTGTTTGACCTTCAATCACATGTGCATTATGGTAACTTATAGTCAGGACCCAGTGGTGATTAAAGAAGTTCAAGATCCACGGAAGGCATTGTTAAAAATAAGGTCATATTTCAACAAACAAATGCAGCCCAGGATATACTCACCAGTCAATAGTCCATGCAAAGAAGTTTGGAATTCAATTACCTAGCCAACTGACTGGAAGAGAGACTTATATGTAACCATTAAAAAAAAAAGGGGGGTGATTTAACAGAATGTGGAAATTACCAAATAGTATCATTAATATCACATGCATGTAAATATTACTGAAAATTATCCAAAAAATTTTGTGACAGTACATTTACAGAAAATTTCAGAAATTGAAAGGTGAATTTAGAAGAGGTCATGGCACCAGAGATATCATTGCTGATGTCAAATTAATCTTGGCTGAAGGTACAGAATATCAAGAAGATGTTTATTTGTGCTTTATTCACTATGGAAAAAAAGCATTTGACTGTGTGGATCATAACAAATTATGGCTAACATTGAGAAGAATGAGAAACATAGAACATCTAATTGTGCTTATTAAAAAACCTATACCGAGACCAAGAGGCTTTTGGGTAAACAGAGCCTGAATGGTTTAAAAATCAAGAAAGGTGTGTGTCTGGGCTGTATCTTCTCTCCATATCTATTCAATCTGTATGCTGAGCATCTCATTCAAGAGGCTGGACTGTATGAAAAAGAATGTGTCATCAAGATAGGAGGAAGACTAATCAACAACTTGTGTAAGACAGATGGCACAATCTTGTTTGCCAAAAGCAAAGAAGACTTAAGATTCTTGCTGAAGATCAAAGACCAAATTCTTCAATATGGATTATGTTCCACCTTCAGGAGGACAAAGACATCATCATTAGCCAATAGGCTGCATCACGTTAGATGTGAAGAGTGTTGGGGAGGAAGGGTAGGCAGGGAGAAAAGTGTAACAATAAATGAATGGAAATACAAAGTCTTTGTAAATTTCCATTAAAATTAATAAAAGTATTTTTTTAAAAAAAAGAGTGTTGAAGTTGTCAATTATTTCATCTTGTTTAGATCCCTAATCAACAACATTGGCACCAGCAGTCAAGAAATCAAAAGAAGCATCACACTGGATAAGTGTGCTGTCAGGGACCTCTCCAAGGTATTAAGTTACTGTAAAGACTAAGATATGCCTGATTCAAGCCACTGTCTTTTCAATTACTCATTATGCATCTGGACATTGAACAATGACTAAGGATGACAGAAGAATATTGATGCCTTTGACTTGTGTTGGAAAAGATTACTGACTATACCATGGACTGCCAAAATGACATACAAATATGTACTGCCAGGGTGCTCCTATGAGACAAGGCTGATGAAGTTTTATCTCACATATTTTTGGCATGTTGTTAGGAGAGGCTATTTCTTGGAAAGAGACATGATGCTTGGAAAGATGGAAGGTCAGTAAAAGAGAAGAAGACCCTCAATAAGATGGATTAACACAGTGATTATAAGGATGGGTTAAAACATATCAGAGATGATGAGGATGACACACAATAGGGCAAGGCTCAGATCCATTGTTCTTAGGGTCACTATGCATCATAGTAACTTGAGGAGACCTAACAGCCACATGTCACGCCTATTCTGGGAATTGTTCTGTATGCACTGGAAAATAACGTGTATTGTGCCCTTGTTGTATGGAGTATTATATATATGTCTATGTAATCAAATTAGTTGATTGTATTATTTTGATCTTCTGAATCTTTGGTTTCTTTCTAATTATTCTGTCCTTTATCAAATGTGGTATATTGAAGTTATCTATTATTGTTGTGGAATTGTGTCTTTTCTTTTCCAAATCTGTTTAAGTTTTATTAAAGTATCGTGCAGCTCTGTCATTAGGTGCATAAATACACTTATGCATTCTTGGTCAGTTCCGTTGAACCCTTAATTATTGTATAATGTCTTTCATTATCCCTTAGACTGGTTTTTGTCTTAAAGTCTATTTTATCAGAAACTGGTATTGCTACTCCTGCTCTTCTTTTATGGTCATTTGCTTGATATATTATTTCCATCCTTGGATTTTTAGTCTGATTTTTGTTCTTGTAAGAAAGATGTTTCTCTTGTGAACAATATATTGTTAGATTAAGTTTATCTATTCTGCTACTCTTTTTCTCTAGGTTAGTACATTTAACACATTCACATTCAGTGTCATTATCAACAAATATGGTTATTATATTGCTGCTATTTTTGCTGTGGTTTTGGTGATGTCTTTATTCTGTCTTTTCTTTGATCAATTAATTTTGGTTTTGGCTTTTGTTATTTTCTTCATTGCTGTCCTTTTATGGTTTGCTTACTCTGTCTTTATGGTTTTTATCTTTTTTTTCATTTTAATGAAACTATTTTTTTATTTTCATGAAGATGACTCTATTGTTGTTAAGTACTGTTGAGTTGAAACCAACTTATAACTGACTCTCTAGTGGGTATTCAGAGGCAATAAATTGTACAGGAGAAGATTGCCTATCTTTTTCCCAAAAGGCGGCTGGTGAATTAGAACCATATGCCTTTGGGACCACTAGGTCTACAACGTTTTTACGGTTTCTTTATTTTTATTTTGATAACAATATTATTTTATTTTCTTGGAAACTACCATAAAAGTTATTATTTTATTCCCAAGTTTACATAAGTTCATTTTATCTGTCGTTTACCTTGACTTTCTCTCCCTTTAGATGTTTAAGAAATGAACATCTTAGTCCCTCTTTTTTTTTTTCAATGTCAAAAACTAGAGGGAAAAAACCCCTTGACACCATTTATTGGGCTTTTCAGAGGCTGCAATTGCTGAAACTGCATTGAAAGGAGTAAGCTGTTGAATTTGAACCATTTACCTTTGGGTACAATTTTTTACCAATTAGGGTACCAGAGCAATGTAAATGTCTTAATTTACAGACTGATATATCTGGTTTTCTATTTTTAGACCTGTATGTTTATTATGGGGGAATCTCTGGTGGCCTAGTGATAAAAAAACTGCACTGATATCCCAAAGGCACATGGTTTGAATCCACTAGTCCTTCCATGGGAGGATGGGCAGTCTCCTCATGTACAATTTACAGCCTCTGGAAACCTGCTGGAGGATCAGCCATGAGTAGGTTTTGACTCAATAGCACACAACAATAATAAAATGTTTATTATACTTGGTATATTTTATGATTTCTGAATGATTTTGCCATGTATGTTAATTTGAGGGTTATACACATGGATTTTACCTGATGGTATACATAGGAATCAGACTGATTAAGTATGTGGAAAGAACCATTGGAGAAGCTCAATATCAGTTGTGAAAACTAGGCCAAGAGATGATTGTGGAACACACCACAAACTAGTCATATGCAAGTTTAAGCTGAACCTAAGGAAAATTAAACTGAATCCACAGGAACCAAAATATGACCTTAAGTCTATCCCACCTGAATTTCAGAACCATCTCAGGAAGAGGTTTGAGGCCTTGAACACAAATGAGTGAAGACCAGATGAATTGTGGGAGGATATCAAGAGTATCATCCAGGGGAGCTCTGGTGGCCTAGTGGCAAGGAGCTGCAACTACAATCCAGGAGGCGCACGGTTCGAATCCACCAGATGCTCTGCCGGGGAAGGAGGGACAATCTCCTCCTGTACCAGTCAGATCTGATTTGACGGTACACTCACACAAAAATAAAAATTTTTTTTTTAAAAAAAAGAGTATCATCCAGAAAGAGTGAAAATGGTCATTACAAAGAAAGAGGAGGAAGAAAAGACCAAAATGGATGTCAGAAGAAACTCTGAATATTGTACTGGAGTGCAGAGAAGCCAAAGCAGAAGGAAGAACTCAAGATACTAAAGAGCTGAACAGGAGATTTCAAAAGGCAGTGCGGGAAGAAAAAGTAAAATTTTACAATGAAATGTGCAAGGAACTGGAGTTAGAAAATCAAAAGGGCCTAACTCGCTCAGCATTTCTTAAGCTCAAGGAACTGTTGTTGTTGTCATGTGCCATAGAGTCATTTGCGACTCATAGCAACCCTGTGTACAAGAGCTCTAAATGCTGTTCTATCCTGTGCCAATCTAGCCATCTCAAATGCACTTATTTCCACCGCTTCAGTCACAGAATCGATCCATCTCATCAAAGGTCTTCCTCTACTTCACCGTCCCTCTCCAAGGACCAATCCTTCCTTGCAACATGCCCAAAGTATGTCACATGAAGCTTCAGAATCCTTGACTCCAAGGAGAATTCCGGCTTCACCTTCTCCAGGAAAACCTGTTTGTTCTCCTAGGAATCCATGGTATATTTGACACTCATTTCCAGCACCAAAGCTCAAAGGCATCAATTCTCTATCAACCCTATTCATTGTCCAACTCTCTTATGCATAGCACGTAATTGCAAAGACCATAGCCCAGATCAGGCACACCTTAGTCTCCAGCCTGGCGTCGTTGCTCTTCAGTACTCTTGAGAGGTCTCTCACAGCTGACTTTCCCAATGCAATTC
>NW_006399776.1:16100192-16112471 GCF_000299155.1 Elephantulus edwardii
ACATTCTTCTGGTATTCTCTGCTTTCAGCCAAGATCCATTGATTTTTTTAAATTTTATTTTATTATGTGTGTACCATCAAATGGGATCTGACTGATATAGGAGGAGATTGCCCCTCCTTCTCCAGAAGAGAATCTGGTGGATTTGAACTGCACATTTCTATGATTACAGTGCAGCTTCTTGCCACTAGACCACCAGAACTCCCTCAGCATTGATCTTTAATAACTATAATCGTTGATAGGTTCCTCCAAATCAACTATGATTCATAGGTTTCCCTTGAACAACAGATCTAAACCTTGCCCTATGCTGCCACATCCTTGTGATCTCTGTCAGTCATACTGAATCCTTTTGTGGTGGTCATTGTTTCATTCCATCTTAATGATGGTCTGTCTCTCTCAATGACCTTTCTCAGATTGATGTCTCTCTATAAGACTAGTTCCTCCTGAAAATATCATCTTTGGTTCTAAGGAGCACCCTGGTTGCACTTACTCAAAGACAGATTTGTTCGTTCTTTTAACAGTGTATTCATTGATTCCTTTTTGATCTTTCTTTTCATAGTTTAAGGACTTTCAAATGCATAGAAAACAACTGAAAGATTAAGTTTTTGGATCAAGTTTATCTCAGTCTTTATTTTGACTTCCTTGCTCTTTAAAACTTTGGATAATTTCTTGATAGAAAATTTAGCTAATGCAAAATCCCTTTTGATTTCTTGATTCTTAATACTAAGGGTGTTGGTAATGAATCCAAGTAAAAATTGAAATCTTTTCTCCATCTATCATAATGTTGCCTATTGCTCCTGTGGTGAGGATTTTGGTTTCTTCATGCTGAAATATAATCCATGTTGAAGACTTTACTCTCCAGTAAGTACTTCAAGTCTTTTTCACTCTCTGCAGGAAACATTGTGTCATCTACATAACACAGGTTGTTAATAGGTCTTTCTCCAATCCTGATGCCACATTCTTCTTCATATAGTATGTTGTTGTTTTTATATGCCATCGAGTCACCTGCGACTCATAGCAACCCTATGTACAACAGCCCTAAACCCTGCTCTATCCTGTGCCAACCTCATTGTCTCTGACACATCTACTGCTATTATACCAGTCACCGAATCAATCTATCTCATTGAGGTCTTCCTCTTCTGTGCTGTCCCACCACTTTCCCAAGCACGACTTCCCTCTCCAAGAACTGGTCTCTCTTTGCAACATGTCCAAAGTATGCCAGGTGACGCTTTAAAATCCTTGCCTCCAAGGAGCAGCCTGGTTTAACCTCTATAGGTAGAACTTGTTCGTTCTCTTAGCAGTCCATGATATATTCTATACTCTTCTTCAACACCAAAGCTTAAAGGCATCAATTTTCTTTCTCTCCTCCCTAGTCGTTGTCCAGCTCTCTGATGCATAGCAAATGATTGCAAAGACCATGACCAATTTCAGGCACACCTTTGTCTCCAGACTGACATCATTGCTCTTCAGTACTTTGGAGAGGTCTCAGACAGCAGACTTTCCCAACAAAATATCTCTTGATTTTGTGGCTGCTGGTACCAAGAGTGTTGATTTTGGAGCCAAGCAAACTAAAACTATTTACAATCTCAGTCTCTTCACTATCCATCATAATTTTGCTAATTGGTCCAGCGGTGAGAATCTTTGTTTTCTTGATATTGAGCTTCATATCTCGTGTCACAACCTCTTATGCAACCATCATGAATTTCTGTCCATTCCCTTTAAATATACTGTTCCTGCTGTTTCTCAATACTCTTCAGCAAGATTTCACTTTCATGTCATGTTAATGATATTGTTTGATATCCTCATTCTGTTAGATCTCCTGTCTTGGGAATGGAAATAAATACGACTCGATTCCAGATTTCTTGCATAGATTACTGAACACACCCAAGGCTACATACGTTTGTTGAAACATGTTAATTGGTATTCTATCAATTCACAGTGCCTTAATTTTTACCAATACCGTCAGTGCAGGTTGAGCATCTTCCTTCTTTATCATTGATTCTTGATCACATGCTACTTCCTGAAATAGTTCCATGTCAGACTATATTCCTTCCATCTTCTTTTGATGCTTCCTGAAAGACTCAAGCTTTCCCCCCATAACATCTTTAATACTACAACTCAAAGCTTCAATTTATAATTCAATTCTTTCAGCTTGAGAAATACTGAACGTTCTTCTTATTTGGTTTTCTAACCCAAGCTCTTCAAAGATTTCATTATAGTACTTTGCTTTTTTTCTTTAATGGCCCTTTGAAATCTCTTTTACTTCAGCATTTTTTACTTTTGTGCAGGTCCCTCTGTTATTCTAGTACAAGTTTCAGAATCTCTTCTGACATCCAGTTTTGTCTTTTCTTTCTCCTCTGTGTTTGTAACAACTTTTTGCTTTCTTCATGGATGATGTCATCCCATAAATTATCTGGTCTTCAGTGATTCGGATTTAATACTTCAAGTCTATTCTTGAGATAGTTTTTAAGTTAAGATAAACCCATAGTCATGCTTTGGTTCTCATAGACTTGTTCTAATTTTTCTTACTTTCAAATTGAACTTGCGTATCGAGTGGTTCCACATGACGTCCCTCTCCAAGGACTGGCCCCTCCTAATAACATATCCAAAATATGTGATATGAAATTTAACTATCTTCGGTTCCATGGAGGACCCTAGCTTCACCTGTTCCAGGAACTTGTTTGTCCTTTTGGCAGTCCATGGGGTCCATGTCATCTTTATTCACTGTACAATTTTTAAATGCAAGGCAAGTAATTGAAAAGGTAATAGTTTGTATCAAGTGCACCTTGGTCTTCAAGTTACATCTTTGCTCTTCAGCACTTTGGAGAGGACCCTAATAGCAAACTTTCCCAGTGCAATATGCCTTTTGATGTCCTGGCTATTGGTGCCAAGGGTGTTGATTGCTGATTCAAGCAAGATGAAGTCATTGACAATTTTTCATCCCTTCTCTATTTATCATGATATTGGTAGTATTTTCTTGACTTAAGATGTAACCTAATCAAAGGCTATAGTATAGCCCTGATCCTCTGCAAGAAGCACCTCAGAGCCTCCTCACTTTCAGAAAGCAAAGTTGTATCACTTACATAACATAGATTGTTGAAGAATCTTCCTCTGATCCTGATGTCATATTCTTCTTCATTCAGTTCCGTTTCTTTAATTATTTGTCTGCATACGGACTGAAAAGGTATGGAGAAAGCATGCACCACTGATACATACCTTTCCTAATTTTAAACCATGCATTGTTCCTTTGCTGTGTTTGTACCATAGTTTTTTGGTCTAGCAAGAATACAATTAACACATTGCTTCACACTTTTAAATTCATGGCTGTGCTTAGAAACCCATTTGTCGTCATTTGTGACAAAGTTTTAAGTATCCTGGGACGCTCATTCTTCTCAATGTTAACCATTTGTTGTGACCCAAACAATCAAATGTCTTTGCAGAGTTACTAATTTTTTTCTTAACTCAGCTATTCCACTCTAGGTATATACTCTAAAGCAATAAACTGTAGACAAGAACAGATATATGCACATCCATGTTTATTGCAACATTATTCAAAATGGAAAAAGATGATAACAACCCAGTTGTTTATCAGCAAAAGCATGGATAGAAAAACTATGGTACATTCACACAACGGAGTATTATGTAGTATTTTAAAACAATGATGAATTCACAAAACACTATATAGCATCAGTGAATTTAGAGGATATTATGCTGAGTGAAATCACTCACAAAATGACAAATACTGTATAAAATCATTATTATCAAAAGCTAAAGAAAGATTTATACACTGAGAGAACCATGCTAGTATGTTTACTAGGGAGAGGAATGGGGAACAGTAGAAAACTGATTAAGAAGAAAATTTATTAAGATAGAGGATGGGAAAGACAATAGGAAATGAATGAATGATCAGACATTGTGGATACTATAATTAATATTATGCAACAGAATGTGTGTGAGCGATCGACAAAAAAAAACCCCAAAATGCTTTGCAAACTTGCATTAAAAGCACAATAAAAAACAAAGATGAAAAAGTAATTATGACTTGCTTTACAGTTTAGGCATTGGATATTTGTAGTGGGATGGGAATGAGTAAAGTATAATCTCATGGTTTTAGCAAACACATTTTTCAGTAACCTTCAGAATCTATATTCTCAACCAGAGACCCTGAGACAAGAGTCCCTGAATTAAGGTTAATATTAGAGCACATAAAAATAATGGCTTCTTTGAATATTCAGTTATAAACCAACCTCCCTCCATCTAATTGGAAATACCTTCTCAATTTCATAAAAATAAGAGTAAGGGACAAGAAAAAGTATCAACTGACAGTTGTATTAAGAGTAGGGTATATTGATGTTAGTTGCTGTCAAGTACAGCTCATAGAGACCCTATGAACAACAGATCTGAACCTTGTCTTATCCTGTGCCATCCTCACAATCTCTGACACACTTGAGCCTATTACCACAGTCACTGTGCCAATCCACCTGCTTAAGGGTCTACTTCTCTTTCATCATTCCTCCACCTTCCCAAGTATGATAGCCCTCTCCAATGAATAGCTTCTCTGAGTAATATGTCCAAAGTATATGAGGCAAAGTTTAAAAATCTTTGCCTTCTTGGAGCACTCTAGCCACCTTCTCCAAGATATAACCGTTTATTCTTTTGGCAGTCTGTGAGATATTTGATAGTCTTCTCCAACACCACTGTTTAACAACATTAATTCTTCTGTCATCTTTATGTACTGTTCAGCTCTCAACAGCATAACAAGTGATAAAAAAGACGATGGCATGAATAAGACATACCTTAGACCTCAAACTAACATCATTTCTCTTCAATAATTTGGAGATGTCCCTGACTGCAGATGTTCCAATTGCAATGTGTCTCCCAATCTCCTGACTTCTGGTACCAAGTGCATTTACTGTGGATCCAAGTAAGATGAAGTTGTTGACAGTTTCAATATTTTGTCTATCTATCTATCTATCTATCTATCTATCTATCTATCTATCTATCTATATCTATCTATCTATCATGAAGTTGCCTATAGGGCCAGTAGTGAGAACTTCTGTTTTTATTATGTTGATGTATAATCTGTATTGTATCTCAAGATATAGAATAGGTTATAGAGGACCTTTATTCTCTTCCTGAAGTTGGAAAGAAAATACAAAGACAAGGAACAGTAATTGACTTTAAAGTATTATGTGAGTATATATATATTTCAAATTAAATCATAATAGATTTTCATTTAAGTGTCAATAATTTAGCTCTAGTAGCCTAGTGGTAAGAAGCTGCACTGCAATTCCAAAGGCATGTAGTTCTAACCTACCAGCTACTCTGCAGGAGGATGGACAGTCTCCTTCCATGAGATTTACTGCCTCTGAAACCTGATGGAAGTTCAGCTATGGGTCAATTTTAACTCTGTTGTACACAAGAGCAACAACAAAATTTAATTCATACCCTTGTCTTTGGAATTATTCCGGGTTCCCTCCCCCCCTATTATTTTTTTCTGTATACTCAAGCAGTATTCTATTCGATTCTTAGTAAATAGTTTATAAGATTAACATGACTAGGTCTTGGATAGAAGAAATGTATAGAACAAACCACAAATTCCTAGAATGAATTAAACTTACTAGAGTACTAGTTTTTAGAGAAAATAAAACACACAGAAAGAAATTACCTGTCTTTCTCTTAAAAAGCAACTGGTGCATTTGAACTTTATGCCTTTGGGATTGCAGTGCAGGTTTCTACCTCTAGACCACCAGAGCTCTATAGGAAACAAATAGAGGAATTTAATTCAGATTACTTCAAGTTGTGGTGTTGAAGAAAAGAAATAATTCCCAAACAAAAAAGTCTGTGTTGCAAAAAGTGCAACCATGTTGTTAAAGTGCATTAGGATGGTAAATCTTTATCTCACATACTCTGGGTATGTTGTCACAGAAGACCAGTATTTGGAAAAAGACATAATGCTGGGAAAGGTAGAAGGTCAGAAAAAGAAAGGAAGACCCTCAGCAAGATGGATTGGCACAGTGACTGTAACAATGGACTTGAACATGTTGGAGATTGTGAGAATGGCACAGGATAATAGGGCAAGAATTCTGTTGTTGAAAAGGTTGCTATAAGCCATAATCAACTTGATAGCACCAGAGAATCCCCTAAGACTATTGCCCTAAACTACCTTTGACCTTGGAGCTGAAGTCACTCCTCATGCTCATCTTTCATCCAAATAATAGATTGCTTTATAAGTATTATCAGCTATAAAAACTGTACTCCCTTAAGCCAATCAAATCTATGAGACTTACCCATTAACATACACCCTAAAAGAAAGATGAAAAACTAAGAAAGAATGTGAGGCTAAATTAATGGAAATAGAATGCAAATAATGTAAACAATGAGAATGTTGATATGTTGAGGGGAATGTAACCCATGTCGGGGGGGGGGGGAAAAAGCTGTATAATTAAAAAAAAAATTCTAAGCACTCTTTCCCCTGAAGCATAAGGGAGAAAACCCAATGAATGTATTTACAAGATGAACCTACAACTTTACATTTCTTTCTCTGCACCTCACACTTAGCTGTTATATTTAACAGAAATGTAATTACATTATGATTTACTTAAGTAATTTTATCATGTGTTCTCTTTGTATTGTTTATAAAAGACTAATTTACAGAAACAAATTTACTCAAATACAGCTAGTTAGTTCTTATTTTTGTTGTATTTCATATAAAAATAAGTAAAACACCAGTATTTTATTTGCTGGAGTTTAATAAGAAGTTTGTTATTACTAGCAAAATACGTATAACCTTGATTCTGGATCTTTTTATTCTTCCATTTAGTTCCTCTGATTTTTTTTTTACTGAGATTCAGCTTAATAAATGATACTAACATAATCATCAATATGACTAATATTTATTGGAAATTTACAGTCTGTAGAAACTATCACAAATTACTGAAAGAAGCAATTTGCCATAACCCCTCAGTATCCCTGCCTGTTCTTACTGGGTGTACCATGCACAGAAGGCACTGACCACTCTTCTTAATGCTTATAATCTAGTCTAATCTAATGTCTGTAGTCTAGTCTAATTTACAGTCCATTTCTCTGGATCATGTTGGCAACAATTAACTTTGAAGGATGAGTTCATGTTATCTCTCTCTGGACAAAGAGCAGACTTGCTTTGCTTATTAAAATAATTGCTGAATCTCAAAGATTACGGTTCTCCCACAGTATGTGCAAACATCTGTCATGTTTTGTGTTGCCTGAGTAGGACATGGAGAAATAGAGAACCAGTGAAACTTGATAGCCGTGGCTACTGTTTTTGTTGTGACTAATAGTTCTTTATTTCTGATCCTGGTGTCTCGTGTCTTCTTCCAGCATCTCATACCAACATTGTTAGCTTGAAAGGGGGCAATCATTGACTGTCCACAGTTTCTGACCAAGTTCTGTATATTAATTATTAGATGTAATTATTACAAAATTTGTATGAGACCCCTACCTTCTGCTTTTCTAAAATTAACAACTCCTTACTGGCAACAGTTTCCTACATTATTAAGTCTTGATCCTATTAACCAATTCTCTTGTCAGCATCTTCAATTCCTTTTGCTTCCCCAGCAACCACCAAGCAAGTCCCATGAAACTGAACAATTTTCAGTTAAAATTGTGAGGAAAGCAAACCTATGGCAATAGTCACTGCATCCTATGTCTGTAGTTATGACATCCAGCTTTAGATGGGCTTTTCACACCATTTACCTCTTTCTTGTTTTTGTACAGAGCTTCCTCTTATTCTTAACAGGGGCCAAAAAATTTCTATCTTTCTTGAAAGCCCTCTTCTAACTCTTTGATCTCAGCATTCTGTGTCACAAAAAGCTTGGAAATTCACACAATATAAATTGCCTCGACTCCTCTATGTGCAACTGCTAAGAAGGATATTTATGAACATGACCTTTATAACATACTTCTTTTAAAAAAGAAGCTATACATTTGGAAACCCTATGAACATTAGAGAAATGATGATAGTTATAGAACAGGGTTCAGATATTTTGTTCATAGTGTTGGTATGAGTCATGCTCAATGCAATGGCACTTAACAACAACAACAACAACACAACAATTCAAGTCAAATACGACCTCCATACTTTCAATCAAATCTTCACTATGGTATTAAGGGTTTATTGTTAAAAAATGGCTTACCTAACCATTGACTGATTTTGCCATTAGGATGGTCACAAATAAGTAAGATATGTTGGCCTATCTGCAAGGGGATTGTCTAGTCTTACCATGAAATTGGGAAGATTCAACAGCAGAATTTGAGAGTCTTACCACCATCAAAAAAGCACCAAGAGAATGCAGTGCAACCTTTGGGAACAAGAGATTCTTGAGCTAGCCAGAGCAGGGAGTAGGGGAGAAGCAGCTATAGTAGCCACAGCAAAGAACCAGAGACCCCACATCAGATGGAGTTAGCTTTGGGACTGCATCCCTACACAGAACCAGAGCCAAAAGCCTTTCCCCAAGATTTTTGGATTACCTAGGGGTTGAGGAAAGCCTAATTGGCAGGATTTGTAATTATTTTGTAATATTACAAAAAATGGTATCACAAAAATTACATCCTTAAGAAGAATAGGAATCCCAGAACACTTAAATGTGTTCACGTGAAACCTATACTTGAACCAGTACGCAGTTGTCAGAACAAAGCAGGGAAACACTGTTTAGTTTAGGACTAGGAAAAGTGTGTGTCAGGGATGCATCCTATCTCCATACTTTTTTAACTTATATGCAGAACAGACCATTCAGGAGGTGAAACTTTATGTGGAGGAATGTGGCATCAGGATTGAAAGAAGATTCATCAACAACTTGCATTATGCAGATGACACAATCTGGCTTGTTGAACCTGAAGAGGACATGAGGCCTTTGCTGCAGAAGGTCAAACACTGCAGTCTTCAATACAGACTGAAGTTTAACATCGAGAAGACAAAGAGTCTCACCACTGGGACAATTGGCAGCTTTCGGATAGATGGAGAAGAGATTAAGATTCTTAACAGCTTCAGTTTGCTTGGTTCCACAATCAACAAACTCTTGACACCAGCAGTCAAGAAATCAAAAGACAAATTACACTGGGAAAGTCTGCTGTCAGGGACCTCTCTATAGAGTACTGAAGAGCAATGATGTCAGTAGGAAGACTAAGGCGCTTCTGATGCAGGCCATGGTCTTTGCAAATAATTGTTATGAATCCAAGAGGTGAACAATAACTAAAAATAATGGAAGAAGGTTCAATATCTTTGAGTTGTGACACTGGAGAAGAGTGTTGAACATACTGTGGACTACCAGGAAAACAAACAGGTCTGTCCTGGAGAGGGTGAAACCAAGCCACTCCCTAGAAACAAGGATTTTGAAGCTCCATCTCACATACTTTGGGAACTTGGCCAGGAGGGACCAGTGCTTTGAGAGGGACATCAGACTTGGAAAGGTGGAGGAACAGCACAAGAAAGGTAGACCCAGGATGAGAGGGATTGATTCAGTGACTAGACAAATGGGATTAGATCTATCAAAGATGATGAGATTGGCTCAGGTTAAGGCAGGTTTCACACGTGACTCAATGGCACTTAACAACACAAACAAGATTTGTAACGCTGGCCTAAAGCTGTGGTGAGGCTGAAGTCCGAAGTGCCTGCAAGCACAAGTCAGCACTGTCCTGACTTAATTATTGTATTCTGCTACTAAGCTGAATTATAGTCGTTTAACTTCCTTAATATTTTTCTGTGTGGTCTGTGAGCTATTGCAACTTATTTTGTGCTCAGTAGATCAGAAAGGTTGGCGTTTGAATGAGTATGGAAACATGGAGGATATTTCTGACATTATATAAATTGATTTTGTATTGTTGATGTTGTTTTTTCTAGATCCATCCTGAAATACAATGTTGTAAGCTACAGGATAATATCCATATGCACACAAGGAAGTCCATTTAATTTGACTACCATACAGATATGTGTACCAACAATCAGAGCCAAAGAAGAGGAAATGGAGAATTTATACTAACTTTTGCTGTCTGAAATAGACAGAACATGCAACCAAGATGCATTAATAATAATGGGTGGCTGGAATGCAAACTTTGGGAACAGAGAAGAAGGATCAGTAGTCAGAAAGCAAGGACTTGGTAACAAAAATGAGTCTGGAGATAGGATGATAGAATTTTGTACAATGATTTATTCACGGCAAACACCTTTTATAAGAAACATAAACAGCAACTATATACATGAATTTCACCTGGTGGTACACACAAAAATCAGATTGAGTACACCTGTGGAAGGAATTTCTGGAGAAGCTCAATAGAAACTAAAACTACACCAGGTGCTGATTGTGGAACAGACCAAATACTCGTATGCAAGTTCAAACTAAAGTGAAAGAAAATGAAATCAAATCTACAAGAACTAAAATTTGACCTTGAGTCTATCCCACTTGAATTTCAGAAGCATCTCAGGAACAGGTTTGAGGCCTAGAACCTCCTACCTGTCTAGTCTTGCCAGTTCTAGGACATAGGGATGAATGGAGAGCTAGATTATAAAAACTTAGGCATAGCAAGGGCATTTGCCTGAGGAACCAGTTCTCTCTAAACCAGAATTTTTGATTGAGGGTTTAGTGTAGGATAGATGGTCTGAGAATAAATACCTTGATCTTACATTCCTCTCTCCCTGTTATCTGTTGCTGGTGTCCCCCTATTTCCGAACCTAACTAGAAAAAAATATAAGCTCTGTGTATGTAGTCCATATAAATCAACCTTCAAGGTTAGACTGAACAGGACTGAAAAGAGTAGGAGTTAGGAAGGCTCATGAAAGCTATATAGTTGTAAGAAGATCAAGGGTAACATGCTCATGGCTGTGTCTGACCTTTACCAACTTCACAAAGGGGAACATTCCCTGTCAACAGCATCCATAACAACCATTTCCTATGAAGCCAAACATGTCTTCCGATGCTCCCATACCTTTTTCTACTCATCTCAAAATCAATCTTACTGCTTTGCTGCGTCCAAAATCTGATGTAATAGGTCACAAACCATGTAGAACCATATTGGGGAAGTCAAAGAGTTATAATCTAGATTAATAACTTAATACATTCAAAACAACTCCTAAATGTGCACACAGGCACCTCAGCCTCAATCAAGCCTTATAGCTTCTGGCCAGTGTTCCAAGTTCACAGTCCTGTCAATATTGGCTTCCCACCTCCACTCATCCAACAAAATTCTCATTCCTGTGAATATTGGTTCTCACCGTCCCTCAAGGTCCCATATTACTTTAGGTGGTCTTCAGTTTGGCAGTAGGTGTTGCTGCCTTAGGTGCAGCTGGGGAAAGAAAGGTTTCCTACATTGTTGTGTTTCTTGTTCCATGGAGCCAGAAGTTCTGTTTCTGCGGCTAGAGCTGTCCAATTTATTGAAGAGATTAGCCAATCCCATTGTAGATTGTTGAGACTGGCTAATCCCCTTGTAGAATGATAGTCAATCACCTTCCAGATAGGCTAATCTATTCCATTTGCATATTTCCACTCATATACATAGCAAAGCCAAATAATGGCTAGGAAAAATCATGTTGGAAGATAAACTCCCAAATAGTTCTTGTTCCTTAGATATATTGTCATTGTTGTGATGTGCCTTCAAGTCAGAACAAACCCATAAATAACTGGACTCTCCAGTAGATTTTTAGAGATTGTAAATTTTATGGGAAGAGATTGCCAACTTTCCCTCTTAGAGCAGCTAATGATTCAAACAGCCTGCCTTTGGGTTGGGAGTACAACTCCTTACTCACTGGGCGACCAGAGCTCTCCTAGGTATTGTTCATCTCCCTAAGAAAAGCACAAGATACTGAAGGAAAAGCCTTTAGCAGTATTTCCCCCCCATATATTTAATAGACAATTTAATTTATTCTTGTCTCTGAAGATAAGGGGAAGCAACATATGGTAATCAAAACATGGCATATAACTAAAATTACAGATAAAACATGTAACTTTCTGTAGGGGGAAAATGCCACTTAAATATCTAATTTTGTTTTCAACCATCTGAAGATCTAAGGTGTGTCTGATTCATGCCATAGTTTATCCAATCATTTGCTATGTATCTGAGAGCTGGACAATGAATAAAGATGACAGAAGAATCTATACCTTTGAGCTGTGGTGTTGGAGAAGAGCACTGAACATTTTATGGACTGTCAAAAGAATATATGGATATGTGTTGGAGAGGTGCATCCAACGTGCTCTTTGTTTTTTTTTCTATAATTATATTTTATTAATTTTCATAAACATTTACAGAGATTTT
>NW_006399776.1:16113711-16134259 GCF_000299155.1 Elephantulus edwardii
TTATCTGATATGTTATTACCGAATACTTTTTCCCAGTCAGTGGCTTCCCTTTTTACCCTACTGGAGAAGTTTTTGGATGTGCATAGGGATTTGCTTTGGAGACAAAGATGTTAAAGCTTCACTTCACATACTTAGGGCATGTTGCTAGGAGGGGCTGTTCCTTGGAGAGGGACAGGAAGCTGGGAAGGATGGAGGACTGGTGAAAGAGAGGAAGACTATCAACCAGGTGGATTGACACAATGACTGCTACAATGAGCTCTTCTGTGTCAGGAAGTGTAAGGATTGGGCAGGATAGAACAGGGTTCATATCTTTTGTTTGTATGGTTGCTATGAGTTGTACTCGACTTAAAGGCACCTAGCAAAAACAATAACAAGAAATATAGTGTTTATCTTAAATGATCATATGTTACAGCATATGAACTTGACATTTAAAGAGGCTAATAGATTACTTATAATAAATGGTATTCTAACAAAATGTAGAGAAGAAAATGATGGAGAATTTTTTTTGCAGTTGGCAGTTAACTTTGATCAGTTTTGAATGTTATTTTTATAAAGTACTTGTGTATCTTAAGATATTCTGTAGCAGTCTCATCACTTCTATTTTTCAGAATCTTAGCTATTTCTCTTAAAGTGAAAGATCAAATAATCCTTTTTTGCACTTTATACTTAAGCGTTTGAATACTCCTACCTTTAGATGCCATAAGTAGATGAAATGAGGGAGTTGAAAAGTCCTTGGCAATAACCAAGTTTAACATCAACATTTTATAGATGAAACTAAGGTCTAGAAATGCCACCATGGCTGGAAATTGCACAATTTCAATTTTGGATGAAAGAATTCAGAAATTATTGAAAGAAGGAATTTCCATATCTCAGATAAGAAAGGTGTCAGTGGTTCCTGAATAAGGAAACACACACATACAACAGCTCTGAACCCTGCCCTATCCTGAGCCAATCTCATTGTCTCTGGCAGACCTAATTTCATTTCTCTAGTCACTGAGTCAATCCATCTCATCCTGGGTCTTCCTCTTCTGTGCTGTCCCTCCACCCTTCCAAGCATGACGTTATTCTCCAAGGCCTTGTCTCTCCTGACCACGTGCCCAAAGTATGTGAAACAGAGATTCCTTGCCTCCACGGAGCTGCTAAGGAATAAATAATTTAGTATTCTATAGAACTTAAAATGTCAGTAAATATTTACTAAGGGGTCTGGTACAGCATAGGGAAAGGTTATCTATCCTGTTGTTCATAGGGTTGCTATGAGTCATAGTTGGCTCAATGGCACCTAACAACAACAAAAAAGCTCTTAGTGGCATAGTCTATAGTTTCCTACTAATGCAAACATGGCATTAGCTGGCAATTAGATTCTACCAGCCAGACAGATGGGCAATGTCCTCTAGTGCAATTGACAGTTGTGGAAAACCAGGTGAAAGGTCAGCTATGGGTTGGTTCCAATGTTACATAAATGGGTTTTTTGGAAGTGCAAACCATACTTTCCCACTGGCTTGGTGGTAAGGTACTGTGCTGCCAGCGCAAAGGTAAGCGGTTGGAATGCGTCAGCTGCTCCATGGAAGAAAGACAGCCAGTCCCCATCTGTGTGATTTACTGCCTCTGAAAACCCACTGGAAGGTCAGCTATGTTTGAATACCAACTCTACGGTACATAAGAACAACGTTTACAATAAGCCAAAATACCAACATGATTGCTGTCGGGTCATCCTAGCTCCTAAGAAATCATATGGTGATTTTAATCTGCAGCCTTTAGTCCTGGTTTTACCTCTTTTTGGTCAAACATTCTTCTATGTGGTATAGCATTTGTCTGTCCATTTGCTGTACAGAGGTAACTCAAACACTGTGACACTGATGTGTCAAATGCCATAGTGATTCCCCATGGTGGGCAGTGTTTGGTAAAGCTCCCAGGTTAAGACAGTCTTGGAAGCAGGAGTGGCATCCACTTCTGAAATAGCTTGCCTCCAGAAATTTTATGAACTTGGAGAAATGATGAAAGTTATACAAGTATTCAGGTCATTTGTAGGTTTTCTATGAGTTGTCTATGACTTGATAACACTTAACAACAGCATGTTAATAAGGTTGAGTATCTCATCTATGGAAAGTACAGAAACATGTGTTTTTTTTGGGGGGGGAAAGGGCATAGTGGTACATAAAAAAATAATTTATTAGGGAGGGTAAGGTGGCAAACAAATGTTGTTACGTTGTTGTTGTTAGGTGTCATTGAGTTGAATACAACTCATAGCATCCCTATGAACAAAAGTTCTGAACCTAGTCTTGTGCTGCGCCATTGTGTGAAACAAATGTACACAGTATTGATTGATTGTATGAAAAATATAGTAATTGGGTTCCTCTTCCATAAAGCCTTAAAATTTTCTTCCCTATTTAACTTCAAAATAATCTTTCTCTTTCATATGGGTATCTGTGTTAATCAGTGATATTGGATGTGTAAGAATTCAGAGAGTTCAGCAGTTACCAGGGATAGGATGGGAGAGAAAGGGTAGTGAAAATTAGTAGGTATGTTGAGTAAAGGGAAAAACTAAATATATAAGGAGTTGATAATATATTATTAATTATTATAATCATAATGCTACAAAACAAAACATGTATGAATTCTTGAATGAAACACTAACATTATTTGTAGACTTTCATTCAAATCACAATAAAATTAAAACAATACACAAGCTACCAGGGAGGAAAGGCACCTGACGGCCATCTCATAACATCCCTCCAATATATTTGAAATGAGATTTTATAACTTTTAACAGCGCAAAGTCAACACACCTCAAGTCATTTTGGAATAAGGCAAGAATAAATAAATGAGTTCAATTAGGAAAAAAACACATTTTAAAGTTCAACAATGAAAGACCCTCAGGATAATCTGGTATATTTTCCTGCCAGTTATGTCAATACCTAACCTATTGGAGACAGAAGTCTATTAATTCCTTTTTGAACTCTTTCTTATGTTTTAAAGGTAAGTGAATAATTAATAAAGTCCCAGGAGCAACTAATAGTCAGGTAAGCTGTGATTGTGTGAAACACAATGTATATGAATGAAACATGTATAAAAACATTATATGCAAGCCAATATAAAATAAAGTTTAAAAAAATAAAAGCAAAAAAAATCCACTATTTCAGTATTTCCATCTAGAAAATATTATCACAAACGAATAAATTTACGTGTGTAAGAAGAACAAGTTTTCTCTGCTAGTAAAATTTTCTTTCACTATCCAAAAGATTAGTGAAGCTCCAGCCTCCCAGAGCAGCTTGTTGTTGTCATGTACCATCAAGGCGAAACCAACCCATAGCTACACTCTCTAGTGTATTTTCACACTTAGTAAATCACATGAAAGGAGATCGGAGCAGCTGGTAGTTCCGAACCACACGCCTTTGGAATTGCAGAGAAGCTTTTTACAACTGTGCTACTATGGCAGTTTAGATTTGTTTGTTCTAAATCCACAGCTAGTATTTGTTTCTCCATCTCTCCCTTTCCTTCAGTTAGAAGGACTTTGCTTCTCCATCTCTCTTTCAATGCCCACATCAAAGTAGTCAAGTCAACAATGACTTATGAATAGTGCTGAACCCTGCCTTATCTTGAGCTAATATCCCTGTTTCTGGCACACCTGCCCTGATTGCCACAGTCACTGTGTCAATCCACCTCGCCTAGGATCTTCCTCTCCTGTGCTGACCGTGTACCCTTCCAAGCATAATGTGCTTCTCCAGTGACTGGCCCTCCTAACAATATGCCCAAACTAAGTGTAATGGGGCTTCAAAATCCTTGTCTCCCAGGAGCAACTCGAATTCACTCCCTTCAAGACAGACCTGCCTACCCTCTTGGTGGTTCATAGTATGCACAATACTTTTCTCCAATACCACGACTCAAAGGCGTCAATTCTTTTTCTGTCATATTTAGTGATTGTCCAGCTCTCTGATGAATAGCAGTAATTAAGAAGACCAGGGCCTGGATTAAGCGCACTTTAGTCTCTAGACTGATATCATTGCTCTTTAGCACGCTTGAGAGGTCCTTGATAACATGCATACTTTGCTTTTTCCTTGATGGTAGCATATAAACTCTTTAAAGAAATACTTAATAAAATGCAAAAAAATATTATTGTCCCCATCTTTTCTAACACAATAATTTGTAACTAGTTGTGGTATGTGAAAACTTGCTGAATCAACATTTCTTCTGTAACATCATGTTCAATGGTGACCCTGCCCACCCAGTAGGATAGATGGATGAAAAATCAAATACTCATCAAGGCTTTTAATCCACAATGAGTTCACAGATAGGTGATATTAGGTTAAAAGGCAAAAAAGTTTACAATTTAAGCAATTACACACTAAGTAAAAGAAGATAAATCCTTTCACTATCAGATAGCTACTTTCAAAAAGCAAGACACTAAAATACGGTATAATGTCATAGGGGGCAGGGAAAGCACTTGGTTCTACTCTCAAAGGCTTTTATTTTGTGGCAGAGTTCAGCTTTCAACATAAAGCTGGAATACTGAAACTTCTCTAAGGTATAAATGCTGGTGCAGTGAGAGTCCAGACTCTCAGTAACCACAGCATTGTACAGTAAAGCCTAGTACATAGTACAAAAGTTTTTTAAAACTCTATTGCTATTGAGTTGAGGCAAATTCATAATAAATCCATGTGTTAACAAGGTAAAACTGTTCCGTTGATTTTCCTGGCTTGAAGACCATTAGAAAAAGGGTCCCTTTAATTCTTGGGAGAACAGAATGAACTTGTTCATAGACTCAAAGAATTTAAGCAGAAATAGTCTTGGAAATTAATTGTAGGCCTAGAGACAGAGAAGGTGATTATGGCTAGGTGACATTTATCAAGTATTTTCCAACCCAGAGGGACCCTATGTACAACAGAATGAAACTCTGCTCAGTCCACCTCCATAGTATGATCATTGCCATATCTAAGTCAATCGTTATAGACACTGTGTCAGTCTATGGAGTTGAGTCTCCTTTTTTCAAAGAATCTCTGTCTCAACAAGCATGATGTCTTTCTCTGAAGACTGTTTCCTCCTATGCATAATAGATGCAAAATACTCAGGATAAAGTCTCACCATCCTTGCTTCTTTTTTTTTTAAATTTCATTAATTTTAATGAAAATTTACAAAGACTTAGGGTTTCCAGTCATTCATTGTTGCCCTTTTCTCCCTGTCCCCCCAATTCACTCTTCTCCTTGAAAAGGAAAAGCCTTTCATTGCTATGCAATCTCTCACCCCAAGTTCACTCCACTATGAAGCCTTCACTCTGGACTTGTGTAATGACAAGAATACCCATTCATATATTCCTTTTAAACAGTTCTCTCGCTCATCTGTTTCAATGCAGTATACATCATTTCTCTCCTCCTTTGATGTCTTCCTTCAACTCTGATGTCAGTCCTGTTTTACAACAGTGGCCCTGGGAAATATTTGTCCTTTTGTGACTGAGATAGTTCACTCAGCATAACGCCCTCCAGGGTCATCAGTCTTGCATAATATTTCATGAGTTTCTTGTTTTTCCGTATTGCATAGTATTCCATTGTGTGACTATACCAGAGTGTCTCCATTCATTTGTTGATAGGCACTTGGGTTGTTTCCAGCTGTTTGCTATTGTGAACAAAGCCACAATAAACATGGGTGTGCATATATCTGCTTGGGTGGCAGGTATGGTTTCTTTAAGGTAAATTATCAGTAGTGGAATTGCTGGGTCAAATGGTATTTCTATTTGCAACTTTTTGAGAAAGCGCCATACAGCCTTCCATAGTGGTTGTACCATTTTACACTCCCACCAACAGTGAATAAGTGTTCTGGTTTCTCCACAACCTTGCCAGTATTTGATGTTTGCTGTTCTGTTAAATTTGCTATTCTTACTGGGATGAGATGATATTGTTTTGATTTGCATCTCTCTTAGAACTAGGGATTTTGAACATTTCTTCATGTGTCTGTTTGCCATCTGAATGTCCTCTTTGGTGAAGTGTCTGTGCATATCCTGTGCCAATTTTTCAGACAGATTATTTACCTTTATCTCGTTGTGGTGCTTACGCATTTTATAAATTCTAGATATAAGACCCTTGTCAGACATGTCATTATCAAATATTTTTTCCCAGTCTGTGGCTTCCCTTTTTACCCTGTTGGAGAAGTTTTGGATGTGCATTAGGATTTAATTCTTAGAAGGTCCCATTTATCTATTTTATCCTTCCCTGGTTGTAGATTTTCCAGAATGCTTGGAAGACTGTTTATGTTGTGGATTAGGACTTCTGGAGTTCTTCCAAGCTTTTCTTTAATGAAGTTTATAGTCCTTCTTTTTAGTCCTAGCATCCTTGCTTCTAAGAGAGATATGCCTTGCATAAAATCAGCTAAATACTGAAAGAGCAGAGATTGAGATCCAAGAGTTGTTGTTCAGTGTGCTCTTTCCAAGACAACACTTTGATTTACAAGATACATTAAGTACCATTTTGAATAAACTTCCAATACCATTTGGAATAGGAGAAAAGAAAAGGATGGGTAATTTTGTACAGTAAAGAGTATAATGGCAGAAGAGGTATGAAAAGGTGTAAAAAGTTCTATTTTACATCAGCCTGCTCTATGAAGGAAATTTATCTTCAACAGATAAAAATGAGAGTTCAAAATAATTAACAAGCTGTTAGTGTTATACACCGTTAAGTCAGAACCAACCCCTAGATGACCCATCAGTTGGTTTTTAGAGGCAGTAATAGATCACACTGCATATAGGTTGAAAAGGTATGGAGATAGGATGCATCCCTGGCGCACGCCCTTCCCAGTTTTGAACCATGCAGTGTTCCCTTGCTCTGTTCTGACGACTGCCTCCTGGTCCAAGTATAGGTTTCACATTAGAACGATCAAGTGTCTAACATACTTTGGACATGTTGTGAGGAGAGACCAGTCCTTGGAGAAGGACATCATGCTTGGGAGGGTGGAGGGACAGCGCAGGAGGGGAAGGCCTTCTATGAGGTGGCTTGATTCAGTGACTGGGATAATCGGGATGGGAGTGTCAGAGACAGTGCGATTGGCACAGGACAGAGCAGAGTTTAGGGCTGTTGTACATAGGGTCGCTATGAGTCACAAGCGACTCGACAGCACATAACAACAACAATAGATCACACTGGAGGAGACTGACCATCTTTCTTTGACAGAGCAGCTGGTATATTTGAACCACAGGCCTTTGCTGATCCTTACCACTTACCCACCAGAGCTCCCTAGTTAACAAGTAATTATTAATTAAAATAGGTGAGAAGATAGAAAGTAGTCAATGTAATCAAATTTAAGCCTTCAGACCCCAAGAAATTCCAATTCAGAATTCTGAAAAGATTTTGCATTATTACCACACTCTCACAGCATTGTTAACCACTTTAATGGAAGGCTTATAATCTGACTGAAGTCACATAATCATTTCAAGGGCATTTAAAACAGAGTCGGCCTGCATCCGACTGTAAAGGTCAACAGTTTACACTCCTACAGGTGTCTCTGGGCACTGAATGAGCTGGTTAACTCTTTAAAAATACTGATGATTTGAAAGATTACAACAGACTAAAATAAACTAAACCCCCAAAAAATTAAACCGTACAAATATAAAGCCATGAAATTAGGATTTTAAAAAGAATTTCGGTAAGCACAAAATAGAAAAGATGTACAAATAATTCATAATCAAAAGGATTAGAAATCTTGATTTCCAGGTCAGTATATCTACGCGATTCAGCTGCCAAAATAGCTAATAAAATCTGAGGCAGTATTAATAAAGACATAACGTTCAGAATAAGAGAATAGGCTATTGTACTTTGCTAGTTTGACCTCATCTGTAGTACTCTCATAGGTTTAAATGATATAGAGGAATGATGACAGAGAAAATGAAAGATCTAGAACCTTGTCATGTGAGAGTTAAAGGATGTGGGAATTTTCATAGTAGAGAACAGAAGGCCTTTCAATTTTAATGACTGAAATATGAAAGAAGCAGTCATTTTTTGATGTTGCTTTATAGGACAAAACTAAGATTAATTATTTGATGAAGAGAAGCTTTCATTTTATATAAGACAAAGGAAACTAGTGTTGTGTGAATATCCATCACGTGTTCCTCCATCACATCTTTCAGAACTTGATTGCTAGTTGTGGGGGATGGTGAGGCTCCTGCTAACTGAAAGTGATCCAGCCTAATACTGTATTTTTATAGTAATGATAATCCCTTATTTTGCTTCCAAGACTTGGGGGAATGCCACCCAAGTCCTTCTGGAATCAGCTATCCATTCAAAGGCAGGCTATCTGGGAGGCAGCAAAGGACATTGTGCTACCATAACCTGGATTTCAAACACAGCTTCAAGGTCCGCCTTCTCATTGAATGATTACTAGTGAGGGGCTAACTAGTACATATTTTCTCAAGCTTATATTTTTAAAACAATCTTGAATATTGACACAAGCCTGTGGATTTTTTTGAACTTGTTTGTGACATAGCCTGTGGGTTTGTTTGTGGGAAAGGCTAGGTGACAGAGGAAAGCCTACAAAATCTTTATAAATTTATGAAGGATCGTATAATAGGAGATGGGGTGAGCCATGAAACACAGATTATATATGCCTTGGTCAGTAGCAGGCCTTTTTACTTCATATACAACTAGGGTCTTAAGAGTAGCCAAATCTGAAATACTTTCTCTTAAAAAATTACTTATTGGTCAGAATCCTGAAAGGAAACGAAATTTACCTCAGTCCAGTATAAGAGACTTACTGGTATGAGTAAGGCATCAACAAAAGAACCTCAAATGTACCAGGACCTCTCCCCCCTCAAGACAATCTCACTGCCACACCCTTTCCGTTGGTACTCACATGGCTCCTTGCTCTCATCCAGGTCTTTTTTGTAATACTATTTGATTCTCAAGATCATTGGAAAGGTTTCCCCTCAACAATCTCTCCTCCTTTACCTGTCGTACTTCACCAGTCATACATTTTTTACACCACTTAACATCTCCCATTTGTATAGTTGTAAAATCAGTGTGATAGACATGAGGACAGCAGACTTTAACCTCCAATAACTTCACAAGGAAGCAGACTCCACATCAACAGCAGCACCAACAATTCCTTTGAGATCAGATATGCCATCATGTCTTCTACCAATTCCAGCATCAATTGTGCCTCCCGTGGCTCTCATTACTCTACTGTTAGGGTCAATACTTTGTTTCCATCACAACACCAAACTCATAAAGAGTACTCAGTGATCATGGGGTTTATTAGAAAAGTATCCACTTATAATTCAGGTTGGAAGCATTAAGAATACAAATTTTTCTTTTATTAATATTTTTATCATTCACATACATTGTGTTTCATGGGTGTACATTGTGTTTTTGACAATCATTTGCATTTCATTCATGCATATTGTGAATTTTTTCCTCTTATAATAATTTTGCTGATAACCATATTAGTTAAAACATATAAGCTTCATGCTTCATGCCCAAATATCGCCCTTTAGATCACTAATGTTTTATTTGCCCATCCTTATCAAACCAGTACTTGGAGGGAACAAGCATGTACCTTTTGCTGAAGAATTTTCTGTTCAACTTGGAAATTCTGGGCATCTGCATCCACAAGCAAAGTCCAGCAGGGAGAAGTGTGTGCTCTTGAGCTTGCAGCTGACACCCATTTGAACTAGCCACAGATGTCTGGGAATGAGCTGACTAGAACGCAGGCAGATGACGAAAAGGTAATCCATACTCTGAGTTAGGATCAATTGTTGCAACCTGATGACTTCCTCAGGACACAGTTCTTTGATTAGGACAATCTTTTGTAAGGTGTGCTTGCAAGAAAGCCACTCTCTGACCCTTAGCTTTACAACCTTGGTCTTTGCCCTCCTGGGGCAAGTATTAGAAAGCTTTCTTAGTTTTCCCAATTATATGTCAGCTCCCTACCCCCACCAACTCAGACAGTGAGCCTAGACCCAAAGACACTTGACTCTAGGTCCCTGGACTGGTAAGTCTACCTTGTGTTGAAAGCGTTCAAAGGCATTATAGCAAGTACTCAATTCTCTCATTTCTTGGTCCAGGGACTCACAGCTCCGTTTCAAATGAGTCTCTGGTTTTCTGCCACCTCTGCTGCAGCCATCACTATGATTGGGGCTGCCGTCTGGACTGCACTCTCTGATTCATGCAGAAATCTCAGATCCAAAGGATGAACTGCAATCCCTGCCTATTCAATATTTGGTAGTGAGATTCCCATATTTTGTTCAAGATAAACTTCAAGGGATATAGCAAAACTGACAAATTCTCCCACCTAGTGCCCCTATATACATTATTTGCATAGTCCTTACCAGCCTACCTGTAAATGATACAAAGATAATGACTAGAAAATTATTTGAATAATCCATCACAGCACAATATTTTAATAGTTTGTTAATTGTTCATTTCCACCCACTGAAACATGGGCAGAAGTTTTCATTTTACTTACTGTTGCAATCTCAGAACCAAAAGTCATGCCTGGCCCAAAGAAGGTGCTCAATAAATATTTGTTAAGTGATCAGAATACCAATTCAAGTTATTAATGTTTCTAGAGAAAAGTACAGAAGTGACATCCATCATTCTTGCTTCAACTTGTTGGTCACAGCCTTTGAGAGAGGACAGCTGAATGGAAAGGCCTGTCATTTGGCCACAAGAGGGTGGTATTTATCCATTTTTCATTTGCAATGGGACATTCTAAGACAAGGCACCCTGGTGATGCAGTAGTTAAAACAGCTCAACGGCTGCTAACCATACATCAGTAACCACAGGCGATACATGTGAAAATCTAGAGATTTTTAGTCTTGAAAACTCTTTAAGGTAGTTCTGCTCGATCTAATAGGGTCAATATGAGCTAGAATTAATTTGATGACAATGGATTTGGTTTTTGAGGAGTTTTGTTCTGAGATCTTTTTCTCTTTTTGACCTTTTTCCTAGAAAGAAAACATAGGCAGGGCTATATCTAGGGCCAAGGCAAGTATAAAATGTGTTTATTCTACCTTGCTTTGCTTTCCATTCTAAATTTATTAGCAGCAATGTCAAGAATAGTCCTGAAAACAAAAAGCAAGTGGTTGAGGAATATATACTACCATGCCACTCAGATTCAGCAGTCAGAGATGTCATTGGCTGACCAAATGATCTAAGGTCTTGTGCCACCCTTTCCTTTACTCCCCTTTCCTCTGTGCTCCTAGTGTCCAAATGATATAGTAACAGAAATGTGAGAGCTCATAATTCAACTTGTTATAATTTCTCACCCTCTAGAGATTCTGAAAACAACAAATGGACTATCCAAGAGATTATTCCCTCTGTTACTAAGTATTGTATAAAGATACTGGAAGACACTCAAAGTGTGACTGGGAAAGATCTACCTCCCTAAAGCAGAGTTGGCCTTAATGGAATGAATGTTTGGCAGATGGAATGAAGCTTTCACCTGATAAAGGACTTTCATTTGCTAATGAGGAAAAACACAAAATGAGGAGAAACATCCATTCATAGTTGGAAAGTGGAATACTTGAAATATAAATCTAGGCAAATGGAAAGTTATAAAAAAATGAAATGGAACACAAAGATAAAACCCCATAGAATTAATAAACTATAATGGACTTGCATTAATCATTTTGATATAGACAATTATATGATTTGTTATGCCAGAAAGTAAATTGAAGAGAAATGGTGTTTAATTCATCATCCAAAAGAATATTCATTCTCTGTCCTGAAATACAGTGCTGTCAATGACAGAATAATATCTATATTCATACAAAGAAGGCCTGCTAATAAAATTATTATTCAAATATAAGCACTAAACACTAAAGCCAATGATGAAGAAATTGAGGATTTCTACCAACTTTACTGTACCAGAAAGAATTGAATGACACTGAAAAATTTCAGAAAGTACCATATGAACAGGAACCAGTGGTAATGGAGGAGGAAGAAGAATCTGCACTGAAGGCATTGGCAAAAAAGTAAGGCCTCCAGAATTGATGGGAAATCAATTGGCTTATTTCAATTAACAGATGCAGCCTTGGATGTGCTTACCAGTCTATGCCAGGAAATTTGGAGGACAATTGTCTGGCCAACAGATTGGAAGAGGTCCATATTTGTTCCCATTCCCAAGAAAGGTGATCCAGCTGAATGTGGAAACTGTCAAACAATAATATATCATATGTAAGAAAAAATACTGGCGAGGATCATTTAAAAATGGCTAGAATAGTATGTAGATAGGAACTGTCAGATGTTCAAGCAGGAATTAGAAGAGGCCCTAGGGCCAGGGATATCACTGATGATGTCAGATGGATCCTGGCTGAAGGTAAAGAACACCAGAAGAATGTCTATGCTTTATTATTCAAAGGCATTTGACTGTGCAGATCATAACAAGTTGTGGCTGACCTTGAGAAGAATGGGAATCTCAGAGCACTTCATTTTGCTCATGCAGAACCTATACCTGGACCAGGAGACTATTATGCAAACAGAGCAGGGGGACACTGCAGGTTTAAAATTGAGAAAGAAGTGTGTCAGGATTGCATTCTCTCTCCATATTTATTAAATCTATATGCTGAGTGAATTATCCAAGAATCTGGACTCTATGAAGAGGAACGTGACATCAGGGTTGATGAGAGAGACTCATGCAATGGGTTCTTGTGTGTCAGGAAGTATGAGGATGGCATAGGATAAAACTGTATTATGCAGATGACACAACTTTGCTTGCTGAAAGTACGGAGGACTTGAAACACTTCTTGCAGAAGATCAAGGAATGCAACCTTCAGTGTGGATTGCATCTCAACATCAAGAAAACAAAAATTCTTTCGTCTGGACCAATAGGCAGTATATGATGAATGGAGAGGAGATTGTAACTGACAGCAACTTCACCTTACTTGGATCCATGATTAACACCCTTGATACCAGCAGCCAGGAAATAAGGAGACACATTGCACTAAGGACCTCTCCAAATTATTGAGGAGTAATGATGCCAGTTTGAGGAAAAAGCTACATCTGATTCAGTCCATGGTCTTTTCAATTATTTGCTGTGCATCTGAGAGCTGGTCAGTGAATAAGGATGGCAGGAAAAGAATTGATGCCTTTGAGGTATGGTGTTGGAGAAGAGAACTGAACATCCCATGGATAACAAAGAGAACAGATTTATCTTGGAGAGGGGGCAGCCAGAATGTTCTTTGGAAGCAAGAATGATGAGACGTCACCTCACATACTTTTGGCATGTTGCTAGGAGGAGCTATTCCTTGGAGAAGGTCATGATGCAGGGAAGGGTGGAGCATTGGTTAAGGACAGGAGGACTGAAGCGGTGACTGCTGCAATGGGCTCTTGTGTGTCAGGAAGTATGAGGATGGCACAGGATAGAACTGGGTTTAGATCTTTTGTTCATAGGGTCGCTATGAGTTGTACTTGACATGACGGCGCCTAACAACAACAACAACAACAACAACCAACTTCTGCAGTCTGAAATGGAATAAATCAAGACACATTAATAATAATTAATTATTGGATGTGAAAGTTGAAAACAAAGGAATAAATCTGATAATTGGAAAATATGACCTTTGTGAAATGGGATCAGAGATCCCATGATAGAAATCTGTAGAAGCAATGATTTATTCCTTGCAAGTCATTTTTTTAAAAACCATATACAAAAATATATAATATCTTTATATACAGGCGACTCGATGGCACACAACAACAAAATATAGTGAAGCTCACCTGTTAGGATACACAAGAATCAAAGTAAATAAATCTGTGGAAAGAGGTAATGGGAAAAGGTAACTAGCGGTTTTCACAAATTAAAATATATTTTTCTTTCTTTTATTACAGATGTTCCCTTGGAATATTATGGATTGAATTGTATTGTCCTCAAAAGATATTGATGTCCTGACCACTGTTACCTATGAATGTTATAATGCTTGGAGAGATGACATCAGATATTGTCTAGGAAAATGATACCAGATAATATGTGGTTATACTGGAGTAGGGTGGAGCCTAATCCTGTATGACTGCTGTTCTTAAACAAAAGAAGATGCACAGAGAAATAAAAAGTGATCATTTGAAGATGCATCTACAAATGAAGGAATGCCTGGAGCTAACAGAAGCCAGGAAAGATGAGAAAGAAACTTCCATGGTGTTTGTGGCAAGAATATAACCATGCCAAAATACTGATTTTAGCTTTTAACCTCTGGAACAGAGCAATAATGAAATCCTGTTGTTTAAAGGCACCCACTTTGTAGAATTTTGGTATGAAAGCCCTTGGAATTTAATATGTTATATCACAGCTTTTCTCAACAACACAACCAAAAACAGTGAAGAGTTTCCTTATTTGAATTGTGTCACAGGAATCACAAACCAAAACAAAGTATTCTAGGAAAACTTTTGGTTTTAATTCAAAGGGAAACATGCCAAAGAGAAAGAAAAGGGGGGAAATGAAATCATACTATCAGTTGATTTGAAGGGTTTACATTCTTCCTGGTCCATCCCGTATGTGTGGCCCAAGGCATGCACATTCTATTACTACATAGGCCAGACTAATGTGGCAGAATTTCCTCCACTTCCAGAGTAAGGAATGGGAAAAGGAAGTCTCTGAGCCTGTTCAAGGTGCTTCTGCTCATAACGGTGGGTAAAATGTCCACGAGAAGATCTGGGTTTATATAATGTAGATGGAAAAACACACAGCTGAGCAGTTTAATGAAGATCAGGACCACGAACACTATACATTGAAATTGCCTGCAAAAAGACATTGATTAGAAGGATGGAGAAAAAGTTCAGTAATCTTATATTCACAAATGTCTCAAGTGAATGCTTATGGTTTCTAGTTTTCTTCAGACAAAACTAATGGAAGCATGGAATGGGAGGAGCAGGGGACAAGAATAGAGGATAAATAGTGACAGCAATAATTGATGTATTGGAATTTAATGTAGCTAGTCTGAGGTTTAAGTCATCCAACAGAATAGACCTGACAATAAAAGGTCTTATGGGTGGGTGGGTGTGTGCGCACATACTTTTTCTTGTGTGCTTATTTTTTTGGGAAGTATATGTCTTTATTCTCATTATCCTTTCCACTCTTCTATAGTTAATCACCTGCTTATTTTGATTTGTAACTGGACTAAGTAAAAACCAAGGTTATGCACTTACCTGAACCAAAAGATCCTCCTCTGTTTCTTAATGATGGTCTTCTCCTAAGAGAAAGAAGAATAGTTACAACTAAGGTTACAAAGGGACTGTATAGAAAGTATGGTAACCAAGAGTACAGAACATGGAGTCTATCCAGGTTTAAATCTTGGCTCTGTCAATTCCTAGCTGCTATGGTGGCATACATTGGGCATGTTGTAAGGAAGGACCAGTCCTTGGTGATGGACATCATGCTTAGAAGGGTGGAGGGACAACACAAGAGAGGAAGACCCTCAATGAAATGGATTGATTCAGTGACTGGGGTAATGAGGGTAGGTGTGTCAGAGACAATAAGGTTGGCACAGGATAGAGCTGGTTTCAGGGCTATTGTACAGAGAGTCTCTATGAGTCACAAGTGACTCAATGGCACATAACCACAGCAACAATGGTGTGGGACAAGTAGTTGACACTCTAGAGTTCTTACATGGGTTAAGAGATGGGAGTGATGTGAGAGCTGAGATAAGACCAGGGGCAAAAATAAGACCAGGAGAGGGAAGAGTATAGGAGAACCTGAATAGGCACAGGAAAGACTTACCATGTTGCTTTGAATGGTCTCCACCAAAATTGATCCAGGTTTCACAATTTGAGAGGAGTTATTTTGGGCTTTGAATCTGGATTTTAAAAAAAAATGTTAGAACCAAAGATTGTACAACATAGTTTAAGTAGCTGATGAAAAGTTCTTTTCTAAGTCTACCATCTATGATTTCTTTCCTAAATTTTTAAAAATATTTACCATGTTAAACACTCAAAATTAAAGATTGTTCAACATCTTTAAATTTAAAGTCATTCTCAAACAAAAAAGGTAAAGTTAGTGGAGGCCAATCTTGGTATAACCAAGACGCTAGATTAAAACTGCCAAATTTGGGTGACAGCTGAAATCTTATGCCAAATCTTAGTTCCTTAAGTAAGCTGTTTACAGACTTATCTGACTTTGCAGGGTTTGGGGATCACCTAATAAAAAAATACCTGGAAGAAAGCATAGCATCATTTTATTATCTAAGAAAAGCAATAACTAAATATGAAAGATTATCAATTTGATTAAGTTTACTTAAAATTTAAAATTTTTTAAAGATAAAAGAATAAAATCTAATCAATAGATTAGGCTGTAATACATATATCCATGTACCCTACAAAGAAAAAGTATGGAACTACTGCAAATAACTAAGAAAAAAGACCGACAATCTCTGGCAGAATAACAAGAATCTTCAAAGATGGAAAATAACTCCTGTCAATGTGAATGTAGATTAACCAAAGTGATTCATTGGAGGAGATATGGGTCTAGTCACTCCAGGAATCCCGTGTGACTTTTTGTAGTTAAGCTAACTAACATCAATTGTTAATAAAGGCAAGGGAAAACAAACTTTAACATTGATTTTTTTTTTCTTTTAGTCTGGGAAATAGAGCAGAAGCTGGTAGGAATGGCTTTCTGGTGGCCATTTGCAAGAGACGGAGTTTATCCTGAGAAGGCCTCCACCTTTCAAAGATATCCTGAGACTGTCACTTCTGTCCATAAGGTAATTTGAAACTTACACTTCTTTTTCAAGAAGCATCATCTCCTTTTCCTTTTCCATCTCTCTTAGAATTTCCTGGTATTTCTTTCCATGGAAATAAAAATATGTATTTAGCACAATTGAAAATTTCAATATATTACATTAAAATGGCATTGCTAATAATTTTCATAACAAATTTCTTATCTAAGACTAACTTTTTTTGAATAAAATTTTTATTCCATGTTGGTTTACTTACACAGTTTGTATTTTCATTGTTTTTTCACACCAGATCTTTCCAATTTCCTTCACCCACCCCTCCTTCTACCCATCAAATTGTACGATCCTTTGATTAACCCTCCAGTCCATCTTCACACCTCTATTCCTCCCACCTTGGATCCTCATGTATGTTTTACTAGTTTTCTATTTCTACAATAATGGCCTTATACAGTATTTGTCTTTATGGGACTGAGTTCACTTAGCATAGTGCTCTACAGTACCTCCCAATTTAAGTAGTGCTTTTCAAAATCATTATTCCTCCATGCTTCATAGTATTCCACCGTGTGAATGTACCGTAATTTCTCAATCCATTCTATTGTGGTTGGACATTTGGACTGTTTCCATGTTCTTGCGATAGTGAATAACATTGCTATGAACATTGGTGTACAAAGCTCCATTTGTGCCTCACTTCTAATTTTCTCAATGTATATTCCAAGCAGTGGAAAAGTTGGGTCATAATGGCATTTCTATGTTCAGCTTTTTGAGGACACACCAAACTGCCTTACAGAGTAGTTGTACCATTTTACAGTCCCACCAACAGTGTTTAAGAGTTCCTATCTCTCCACATCATCCCCAACATTTATTACTTATTGTCCTATAAAACCTTGCCACTGCTACTGGGGTGAGATGGTATCTCATTGTGGTTATGATTTGCCATCTCTCTTATTGCCAGTGATTTTGGAGCATTTCTTCATGTTAAAACTAACTTTTAGTATTTTAAAATGCATGTTGTGTGTTCACTCACACATGCATGAATATACATACAGATAAGGAGGTGCATTAATAGAAAATTGACTAGAAATGAATTACATGAAAAAATACGTCATTGCTCTGACTCTCCTTGTGCTCAAATCTTAACTCACCAACTATGTTCCCCACGACATGTTCCCCAACATATTTAAATATGTTTCTTACCATCATCCTCATAGAATTATTGGGAAAAGTGATTGAGAAAATGTACCATATATCATGTGTTTAGCACAGAACAGGAGTCACATATACTTCCTAAACAGCATACCTCTAGAAACTCTATGAACTTTGAGAAAAGACGGTAGTTATGGAAAGGCTTCAGGCCTTTTGTTCATAGGGTCGCTATGAGTTGTACTCAACTAGATGGAAATCAACAACAACAAGGCTTATGTTGCTGTTGTATAAAAGGTATTTTTGTCCCACTGGCATATTTTAATCTAATGAATAGCTAAAGAAGTACTTATCCAATCATGGTCTTAGCGAAAGTCTGTCTCCACTCTGGCTTTTCTCAAACAACATTGTACCTTTATGTAGTGGGCCTGGTCTTCACAGAGCTGATGAACAAACTGATAGTAGCTTTCTGTCTAGAAAAAAAACAATTCCATGCCTTGAATAAAATCACAAATGCATTGTTTCCACTCAAGGCTAAGTTGACTCCTAGGCTGCTTAACTGGGGCATTGGGCATTTGGTTGGTTTCCTAGCAACTTCTTACCTGAGGAGAAACTGTCACATCACAAAGCAGTGATCTCATCATTCAGTCTCAGGGTCTATACTTTTTTTTTTTTTTTTTTATGCGTGTACCGTCAAATTGGATCTGACTGGTACAGGAGGCGACTGTTCCTCCTTCTTCAGCAGAGCATCTGGTGGATTTGAACCGTGCACTTCTGGGATTGCAGTGCAGTTTCCTGCCACTAGGCCACCAGAGCTCGCCAGGGTCTATACTTTTTAAATTAAAGAAAATTGTTTACCCAAGTTGTCCATCAAAGGATGTTTCAGGGCACTTGGATTTGGGATTCAATATTCTTGAGGTTGTTGTCACTGTTGTATTGTTGTTGATTTTCATCAAGTCACTATTAGGTGGTATCAAGTCAACTTTGACTCACAGAAACCCAAAATGACAAAGTAGAACTGTATCATAGAATTTTCTTGACTCTCTTTTTTTGTAAGAAGATCTACAGGCCTTTTTTCCCCCCCACATGAAACCACTGAGTGAGTTTGAACTTCTAACTTTCCAGTTAGCATTTAAATTCTTAACTGTTGAGTCATCTAGGTTCCTTATAATTAAGGTAGGAGAGTGTTTAATAAATGGTAAAACTAGTATGTTTTTATTTTATTGTGATCTGAATAAAAGTTGACAGAGTATATTGGTTTTTCATTTCATTATATATAATAATATATATATAATATATGTAATATATGTTTTAAGTGTTTAGGACATTAATTGAAATACCTACAATGTAATCAAACTTCTCCCACTTCTTCCCATAATTCCTATTTCCATTAATTCTATCCCTTCCTACCTTGAGGCCTTTATCTAGAGACAAATGCTATTCTTTTGATACATACTAAAAGCAATGCTTTTAACATGAGTTTGCTTTTTCATCCCTTCACTTGCAGGTGAACCAGGGATTTGTTTGCCACACGTTCTTGCTGCCCTGTCCTGTCTCTCAGGTGCTTTAAGCTTTTCTTTCTTTGGTTTGCTCTCCTCTATATATCTTGAGTTGGACTCTCAGTAGAAGAGACCTTGCCTTTACCTTGATCAGTTTCTCCTCTTGTTTTTCACAGAGTTCTGTTGTTTTTTGTAGTCTCTCCTATGGATATATGAACAGAAAAAAGTTAGTAGCAATCTTTTATGGAAGGTAAATGGGCAATTTTTACCTTCCCTCCACTGAACAACAGAGAATATTCATTATGGGTAACACATATTGAAACCATATGATAATATAAACCTAGTTTTATTGTCACAATAGTCCTATGAAGTGGGCACTATTATTACCACCATTTTACATATGAGGAAACAAATGTTTGGAAAAAATAAGTCATTTTCTTAAAAATCTTACACGGTAGTAGAGCTGAGATTTAAGCCTCAGTAGACAGTGTAATTCTGTGTATTCTCTCCATCTTCTTTTGATGCTTTCACTGTATTTCCCATGGCAACTTTTGATATTGCAACTTGAGGTTTAAATTTGTTGTTCAGTTCTCTCAGCTTGATAAATGTAGAGAGAGTTCTTTCCTTTTTATTCTCCAGTTCCAGCTCTCAGAACATTCTATCACAATACTTTGCTTTGTCATCTCCAGCTGCCATTTGAAATCTTTTCAGCTCTTTTACTTTGGAACGTTTTTTCCTTTCTTTTGGCTTCTTGACACTCTTTTGCAATTTTGAGAATCTCTTCTGACATTCATTTTAGTTTTTCCTTCTCTATCTTTTGCTCTCTTCATGAACGATACACTTGATATCAACCCACAACTCATCTGGTCTTTTAAAATTTGTTTTCAATGCCTTAAACCTATTCCTAATATGATCTTGAAATTAGATGGAATAGATTCAAGATGTTCAATGCCTTAAACCTATTACTAATATGATCTTGAAATTCAGATGGAATACATTCACGATCGTATCTTGTTTCTTGTGGACTTATTTTCATATTCTCCAGCCTCAATTTAAACTTGAATATATGTAATTGATGGTCTGTCTCACAGTATGCCCCTGACCTAATTTTGATTGCCAGCATTGAGCTTCTCCAATGATTTCTTCCACACATATGTTGTTGTTGTTGTTGTGTGCCGTCGAGTCACCTGCAACTCATAGCGACCCTATGTACAACAGCCCTAAACTCCGCTCTGTCCTGTGCCAATCGCACTGTCTCTGACACTCCCAT
>NW_006399776.1:16135373-16137979 GCF_000299155.1 Elephantulus edwardii
TGATGTGCTGTTCCAGTCGTTTTTGGATAATCTTCAGTAAAATCTTGCTTGCATGTGAAATCAGTGAGATTGTTGTGTAGTTTCCACATTCTGTTGGGTCACCTTTCTTTGGGATAGGACCAAATATCGCTCTCTTCCAGTCAGTTGGCCAAGTAGTCAGTAAACTTACTATGCAGCCTATCAAGTGAGATCCATGTGTAAAGTCATAATTTATGTCTTTTTAAAAAGATATGTGTAGTGAATAAATTAATGAAAATACAAAATTCAATACTTCTACTTTCAGCCTCATTTTTATAACCAAGCCCATATTTTCCAACTATTATTCCTTCCTCACTATTTCCAACTTTTATATTCAAGTCACCAGTTATCATTAATGCATCTTGTTTGAATACATGGCCAATTTTGGACTGTGAGATTAAGTGCTTAACAGTTTCTGGGAACACACAGAATCACTGTGCCAAAAAAAATAACTGATTAACACAAAAATTTCAGGAAGTACCATATGAACAGGATCCAAAGGTAATGAATGAGGAAGTAGAAGCTGCATGGAAGACACTGGCAAAAAATAAGGCCCCATAAATCAATGGAATACCAATTGACTTGTTTCAATTAAGAGATGCAGCCTTGGACGTGCTCAGCAGTCTATGCCATGAAATTTGGAGGACAGCTCTCTGGACAACAGATTGTAACAGGTCCATATTTGTTACCATTCTCAAGAAAGGTGATCCAACTGAATGTGGAAAGTATAAAAAAATATTAAAATCACGCACAAGCAAAATACTTCTGAAGATCATTCAAAAACTTCAAGCAGGATTTAAAAGAGGCTGTGGCACCAGGGACATCATTACTGATGTCAGATGGATTCTGGCTGAAAGTAGAGAATATAAGAAGAATATCTACTTGTGCTCTATTGACTAGGCAAAGGCATTTGACTTTGTGGATCATAACAAGTTGTGGTGGACATTGAGAAGAATGGAAATCCCAGAGCACTTAATTGTGCTCATGTGAAACCTATACTTGGACCAGAAGGCTATTGTGTGAACAGAGCAGAGGAACACTTAAGAAGGGAGTGTGTCAAGGTTGTATTCTCTCTCCATGACTATTCAATCTGTAAGCTGAGAAAATAATTTAACAATTGAGGAGGATTTGAAGCACTTGTTGCAAGAGATCAAGCAATACAGCCTTCAATATGGATTGCATCTCAAGAAAACAAAGATTCGTACCAGTGAGCTGATATGCAACGTCATGGTGGATGGAGAAGATATTGAAATTGTCAACAACTTCATCTTACTTGGATCCACAAAAAACACCCTTGGTATCAGCAGTCAGGAAATCAGGAGAGGTACAAGAAAGTCTGCAGTTAGGGACCTCTCCAAATTATTGAGGAGCAATAATGTCCATTTGAGAACTAAGGCACATCTGATTCAGGCCTTGGTCTTTCTGATCACAGTAGGAATGACAAAAGAAAAACGGATGTCTTTGAGCTATGTTGTTGGAAAAGAGCACTGAACATGGATGGCCAAGAGAACAAAGAAATATGTCTTGAAGAGTGTGCACCTAGAGTGTTCTTTAAAGGCAATAATGATGAAGCTTTGCTTCACATACTTTGGGCATGTTGCAAGGAGGGGCTATTACTAAGAGAGGGACATGATGCTTTGAAGTTTGGGGAAGAGTGGGGAAGTAGAGGAAGACCCTCGACCAGGTGGGTTGACATGGTGACTGCCACAATGGGCTCTAATATGTCAGGAAGTTGGCTCAAGATAGAACAGGGCTCAGATCCACTGTTCATAAGGTCACTATGAATCATACTTGACTCAACAGCACCTAAAAACAACAACAAGAAGTTATAGTGTTTAAAATGTCAGGCTGTTAGCCAAAAACCTTGCAATTCAAGTCCACTGGTTATTTTATGAGAGAAAGATGCTCTACAGTAAAAATTTGAAACTCCAGAAAACCCAATGAGGGTGATTTTAAGTTAGAATCAACTAGATTATAGTGGTTTAACTCTTTTGTCCCTAGCTCCAACCATACTCCTTCTTTCAATCTTACGAAGTGTTTAATTGGTCTCCTTCTCCCACTCAGTACTCAATATATGTACAATCATACCCTCTGAATCATAAAGAGATCAAAAGGGGTGGGCCTATTGCTTTCTGGGATCAGCCAGACAGCCATATTCTTCACATATGCCTGTATAAGTCTTCCCTAAATGGTATTTTCCTCTTCTGAGTGTCTATTAATTAATTAATTAATTAATGTTCATTCTCTATGTTCACTGTTATAAGCTTTGGAGAAATAGCAGTGAACAATATAGACAGAGAGTCATACTTAAGTTAGGAAAAAACCCCACACAACCCAACAATAATAACAATACCCAACAAAATTTACTTAGCCTATGACTTGGCACCAGCAGCCAGGAAATTAAAAGGCGCATTGCAATGGGAAAGTCTGCTGTTAGGGACCTCTCCAAAGTAATGAAGAGCAATGGTGTCTCTCTGGAGACTAAGGTGCGTTTGATACAGGCCATGGTCTTCGCAATCACTTGTTATGCATCAGAGAGTTGGACAATGACCAAGGAGGATAGAAGGAGAATTGATGCCTTTGAGCTG
>NW_006399776.1:16138079-16155804 GCF_000299155.1 Elephantulus edwardii
TCTGAGGCTCCGTCTAACATACTTTGGACATGTTGTGAGGAGAGACCGGTCCTTGGAGAAGGACATCATGCTTGGGAAGGTGGAGGGACGGCGCAGAAGGGGAAGGCCCTCTATGAGGTGGATTGATTCAGTGACTGAGATAACCGGGATGGGAGTATCGGAGAGAGTGTGATTGGCACAGGACAGAGCAGAGTTTAGGGCTGTTGTATATAGGGTTGCTATGAGTCACAAGCGACTCGACGGCACTTAACAACAACAACAACATGGGCCATGAGCTGGACAAAAACTATATAAAACCATTATTGTAGAAATAGATAACTTGTAAAATGTATATGAAGATCTAAGGGGGAGAGTGGAACAGAGGGGTGAGGATGGACAGGGGAAGGGAGAAATCATAGGTTCACACAATTTGATGGGTGAAGGAAGAGGTGGATAAGGGAAATGGGAAAGATCCAGTGAAAAACAATTTATATGAATTTTGTAAGAAAAGCAGTATAAAATAAAAATGTTCTTTAAAAACGTTATTGCCATATCCTTACATAATCATGGAATATTTCCTTTGGGCTTCCATATCTATATGTGCCTTTCACATTTAGAGCATAAACTTGAGGGCAGGCCCTAGCAGATATTCAGATGTTGTATATGACAAGATTTCCAGTGTCTCTTCTCCTTTAATGGCATTATAGTCATCTCTGGTATTAGTATGGCACATATAAGTTCCTCATGGTCCATGGAGTTAAGTAGAGAGAAGAATGGGAATTGGCCTACCTGTAACAAGCACAAAAACATACCTCGCCTATGAGCATCCTTGAAAACTGTTTCTCTTTCTAGATCCTAAAACTTTTACAACATATACCAGAAAAGGTCTCTATTTACTGTTCTACTCACCTTTAATTCTGTCAGCATCTGCCTTAGGGTTTCTTTATTAAGGCCAACCTTCTTAAATCTTTTTGAAATCTGAAAATCCATTCCAAAAGTTGAAAACTAAGTAAGGCATGAAAACCTGGGTTAATGGCAAACATAGGGATCCCAAAACTACAGAATGGGGAGTAATTTATTAAAGAAATTTTCCAGGTGAAGTCGCAGATAAAGGCTTGAAAGAATTGTGTTTTTCCCCTGTGGAAGCTCTCTAACTACATGCTAACTGGACAGACCTTTTTTGCTCCCATAGTTCCAAAGAATGGAAAGAGTACAGTGGGAAGGGGAAATCTTTCCCCTCTTTACAGCCCTTAAGCTTTCTCACTACAAATCTTTAACTCCCAGGGAGCAAGTGGTTGTGTGGTCAAGGGTCTGTACTAGAAAATTTATAAGGTGGCCACTAGGAGAGGGAGCAGACAAACTGTATTGGTATTTTTGGCTGAGAGTTCAGGAAGGCGCTGAATCTGTTGGGATTCCTAGAAAATGACCCTAAGAGTCAACATTGCAGATAGCCTTTTCATAAGCTTGTGTGTATGTCTTCATTCTGAATGTGGTAAAGTCTTCTCTATCATGCTTCCATCCCACCACTACTAGTCTTTCCACTCAAAGGCCATGTTCTGAAGAACAAAAACACTAAAGACCCACCTTACCTTCTTCTGAAGCTCCAGCACCTTCTTGCTTAGAATCTTGTTATTATTTTCCTGCAGGAAAAACAAAAAACCCAAAACCAACCCAAACAGGTAATGAAGCAAGCTGCTCTGCTGTCACACCCTCCCATTCACTGAACCACAGATATTATATCTAGTTGTAAGTGGGTAGACATGTCTAGATGCTTCAAAGGGTTACTCAGCTGCTAATAGAAAAGTGGAGGCTTGAGAGGACTGGGAGAACAATCCGTTAATATAAGACATTGTTGAGACAAGTATAACTAAAAGCAGTCCTTTTAGCATGAGTCAAATGTTGCCCAAGCCTATGTCATTCTCACGATCTCCACAATGCTTAAACTCATCATCATCATTGCAGTTCCTGTGTCAATCCTTCTCCTTGAGAACATTCCTCCACTTTGCATATCCTCTGCTTTTCCAGGCATGATCTCTTTTTGCAAGGGCTGGCATCTTCTAACAACTTGTCCAAAATATGGGAAATGAAGTTTAACCTTCTTTGCCTCCTCCAAGATAGACCTGATTGTTCTTTTGTCAATACTCTTCCCCAAGGTCATAACTGACAACCACAAAGTCAACAGTTCTTCTTTAGAGTTCCTTATTCATTGTCCAACTTTCATATGGATGTGAAGTAATTGAAATACCATGGCTTAGATCATATGGACTATAATCTTTAAACTGACAACTTTGTTCTTTATCAACTTAAAGAGGCCTTTGATAGAAGATTTGCCCAATGGAACCTGTTTTTTAATTTCAACTCCTATGGATGTTGATTGCGGATACAGATTAAATGAAATATTTGACAACTTCAATCTTTTCTCCATCTTTCTTTTTTTCCATTTTTTCTTTTTTTATTATTAAATTTTATCAGTTTTAATGAACATTTACAGAGATTTTGGGTTTTCAGTCATTCATTGTTGCACTGTTTTCTCCATCCTCCTCCCCAGTTCGTTCTTCCCTCCCCCCCGAATGTCTGTTTTAATTGTCCAATTGCCACAGTGCTTGTCAAAGCCAGTTCTGATTAATCTCCTTTGTCAGTCTGTCCCTTGCCATTCCCTATCACTCCTCCCTGAGAGAGACTTCACCCTGAGTCATAAGGAAAAGGGGATGGCATATTCTCTTAGCTACTTCCTGCTGAAAAGGGACGCTGTGGGTTTCAGGGTGAAGATCTTCTCTCACTACTCTATAGGGCCCCTTTGGCAGTAGGAAACACATAGACTATTATGGAGATTGATTTTGGAATTTAGATGCACTGTTATCAATTGTGCTTAGCCGTTTTCTCCATCTTCCAACCAGCAGCTCCATGGAAGAAAGATGAGCAATCTTATCCTGAGCAGTTTATAGCATAAGAAACCCAATGAAGTTCAGCTAAGAATTGGTTCAACTCAAAAGCAATGGGATATGATGCAGCTTATTGGTTCTCTGAGTTATGAGGATATTTTTTTCCATGTTCCTGTGTAATCCATATTGGAGGCTGTATTCTTTGATCTTCTTCAGTCAGTGCTTTAAATCTTGTTCAGGTTCTACATGGAAAGTGTGTCATCTGCATAGCATAGGTTGTTGATGAACCTTCTTCTAATCTCAATGCCATATTCCTTATATAGTTGAATTATGTGCTCCTTGAATGACTTTAAAGAGAAAATCAGCCATTGGCAATCCTATGAAGCAGAGGCCTATTGTTACATGTATTGGTCACCGTGAGTTGTAATTAACTCAATGGCAACCTTTTAAATGTCTATGTATTTGTATATATGAGAAAAGTGAATTCTGTCCAAGATGGGAGCAGAATGGAGGCACTCAACCCCTATGCCATCTTAAACACCTACAATGTCTATAGGTACAGAAGACTATTATGGAAATCCCTTGGAGGAAAGAGAGCACAGATTGTGAGTAAAATGTATCATATGTTCCTTTTCTAGCCACCTCCTTACCAGCTTTGCTGTCTCCAATTCCACATCCCTCAGGGCTTCCTCTTTCTCGGTTATGATGTTGTTCAGCAACTCCTCCTCTGCCTCATGTCTGAGTGGCAGAGTGAGCTCTCTTTCCAGGCTGAAAATATAAAATTACTACATACGCATTAGTCCTAAGGAAGCTGCAACAGCACTGCGACCCTTAGTAAATGACTCCCAGGGATCTCTGGGGCTTGGAAAGCTGCCAAAGTCAGTGTCAATAAAATTCTGACCTATATAGAAATTTAATGCAAAAAGCTGTAATTAAAGCCTTTGAAGGAGCTGCAGTTCATGTATCAGGATTTAATTAATACTCTAAAGTTAACTGACAAGTGAGCTTTCCCCCTGCTTTATCTTTGTCCTAAGGAACACTCAAATGAGGAAGAGACTTTGTCATCTACTGCATGCCTGACCTTTGAATAATTTCTTCTTTCTCTTGAATTTTTTTCAGAAGAACTTGATTTGCCTCATCCATTCTTTGCAGATCCTTTTCAAGGTCTGAATTAAGATATTCAATGTTCTGTTTCGTAACTTCTAATTTTGGTATTTCCAATGTATTGTACCTGTAAGAAAATAATCTTATTACTTAACTCATGATAGGAAAACATAAGCATTAAGACTTCTCCCATAAGTTCATTGAATCTTCCATCTTTTGTTGTTATTATAATTACCACCACCTATATTTCTTACTTTATGTGATAGATTTATTTTTACAGATATTTTCATAAAATATATACTTGGAATCAAATTGTATTTTTATTCTAAATATCATAAGTAGGACCCACTAAAACCCACTGTCTTTGAAATCTTTCACAAAATAAAAAGAAAGGTTTTTTTTTCCTGTAAGGTAATTATTTTCTTCAGAGCCAAAGATTTGTCAATAAAGAAGAACCACAATGAAAGTTCAGAATTGCATTCTAAAAGAAATGTTTTTTATACGTAATTATATTCTAACTGACCACATTTTTTTTTCAAATAGAGCACCCATTTTGTAAATAACGTGCACACACGAAACAGGCAGAAATAGTGTAAAAATGTTCTGGCATAGTATGACTATGCAGACATTGTGCATACCTCATGACATTTCCAGAAGTTAATTTAGCTTCATTTACTCATTACTGGTCCAAAATGTTGCTTTTGATGACATTTTTATAATAAAGACATAAATCATGATCAAGAAATAATGGATAATGTCTGTTAGTACCACAGTAATTGAAAGCACACTTGAAATTGTACATTTGTTCTGAGCAGTTTCAGTTCTTTATACTCACTGTATGCCCAGATATGCCATTCTAAATTTGAACAGAGGGCCATGAAGAGGTCTCAAAGCAAGGTTGCTGAATCCAAAGCAAAGGCTAATCCCATGATGGATTTGAGTTATTGCCTGTGAATATCTGGTTTTTATTATTTAACTCAATGTGAAGCTGATGGTAAAATGATGCAGTGCAAGTGTAGACTGCTCATCCCATTCCAATACTCCTTCCCATCCCTGGCATCAGATTCATGTCTTCACCATTGAGGTTTAAGAGATCAAAATAGCATAAGTACAGTAGTCAATCAACCTGATTAGTTATTGTTATGTGCTGTCGAGTCCCCTGCGACTCATAGCAACCCTATGTACAACAGCCCTAAACCTTGCTCTATCCTGTGCCAACTTTATTGTCTCTGACACACCTACCCCCATTACCCCAGCCACTGAACCAATCCATCTCATCGAGGGTTTTCCTCTCTTGCACTGTCCCTCCACCTTCCCAAGAAAGACGTCTCTCTCCAAGGACTGGTTTCTCCTTGCAACATGTCCTAAGTATGTCAGATGAAGCTTCAGAATCCTTGCCTTCAGCCTGGTCTCACCCTTTCTAGGATGAACCTATTCTCCTAGCCGTCCATGATCTATTCAATACATTTTCAATTCTCCTTCTATCATTCTTAGTCATTGTTCAGTTCCCATGCATAGCAAGAAATTGCAAAGACTATTGCCTGGATCATGTGGACCTTAGTTTCCAGACTGACATTATTGCTCTTCAGTACTTTGGAGAGGTCTCTGACAGCAGACTTTTCCAATGTAATTTGTCTTTTAATTTTCTGGCTGCTGGTTCTAAGAGCGTTGATCGTGGAGACAAACAGAATCTGCCTGATAGTGGAATGAAATGTGCATGGCTACAGAACGCAGCCTGCTGGATAACCTTCTGACCAGAGGTGTGAGATAAGTTGTTGTTGTAGTTGTTGTTGTTAGGTGCCGGTGAGTCACATACGACTCATAGCAATCTTTTAAACCACAAATCTGAACCCTGTCATATTCTGTGCCATACTTATAATACCTGACACAGTTGAGCCCATTTTCATAGTCACTGTATCACGCCATCTTGTTAATGATCTTCCTCTCTTTTTTTAACCTTCCATCTTTCCAGGCATGAATGTCCCTTTTTTACAGAATAGCTTCTTCTCCTAACAACTGTCTTTAGTTAGTATCGGAGTTCAGTTTCACCATCCTTGGCTCCAAGGAGCACTCTAGTTGCACTTTCTCCAAGACATATTTCTTTGTTCTTTTGACATTCTCTTTTCCAATATCACAACCCAAAGACATCGATTCTTCACGTGATCCTTTTTCCGTGTCCAGCTCTCAGATGCATATCAAGTGATTTGGAAAACTATGACTTGAATTAGGTACACCTTAGTCTTTAAGCTGACATTATTACTTTTCAGGACTTTGGAGAGGTCCCTGACAATAGATATTCCCAGCTCTATAGTATTAAGGTAGTATCAAGTATTGGTAGTATTAAGAGTTATAATTGTGGATCTAAGTAAAATGAAATTGCTGACAGTTTTAATCTTATCTCTGTCTATTGTAGCATTGCCTATTAGTACAGTGGTGAGAATTTTTTATCTTGATATTAAATTGTAATCCATAATAAAGAGTATAATTTTTTACCTTCTGCAACAAACACCTCAAGTCCTCCTCACTTTCAGCAAGTAAAGTTGTATCATCTGCATAATGCAGGTTGTTGGTGAATCTTTCTCCAAACTTTATGCCACAGTCTTCTCCACGAAAGCCCAGCATACAAATTTAGTAAGTATGGAGAAAGGATATAATCTTGATACACATCTTTCTTCATTTTAAATCATGCAGTGTTCCCATTCTTGGTCTAGACAGAGATTCATAGAAGTGTGATTAAGTGTTCTTGAATTCTCATTTTCAATGCCAGCCATAGTTTGATCCACACAGTCAAATGCCTTTACATAGTCACTAAACACAAACATATATTTTTCTCATGTTCTTTACTTCCAGCCAAGATCTACTGGACATCAGCAATGATACCCCTGGTGCCATGGCATCTCTTAAACCCAGCTTAAACTTCTGGCAAGTCTCTGTCAATTTATTGTTCTAGCCATTTTTGGAAGATTTTCAGCAATATTTTGCTTGTGTATGATTTAAACGATATTGTTTCATAATTCCCCACATTCTGTTGGATCACATTTTTTGGGAAACCTTGGATTAATAAAATGCTACTAAAGAAGAAAAAAAAATAGGCTGCTCCCACAGCCACAACAATAAAAACAGTGTGGTACTGGTACAATGACAGATACATAGATCAGTGGAATAATATTTAAAACCCAAAAGTAAATCTGTCCACCTATGATCAACAGATTTTTTTTTTAGCAAGTAGGAAAAAGATACTTATTTAAGCAAATACCCTGTTAGGGTATTAAGAGGTTCCCAGGCCTGATTTAAAAAGATACTAGTAGAAATTCAGTTTAAGGTGTGAAAGAGTAAGATGTTCTCAGAGAGAGAAGAATGAGTGCCTCCTCATTGGTTAAAGGAAAAAGATGGCCAAGTGTTTTAATCAGGAAATTAAATCTATTAAATGGAGTAACAACAGCCCCTTTAGTAAATGGTGTTGGCAAAACAGAAAAGCTACCTGCAGAAAATTAGACAATATCCATACCTCACACCATATGCAAAAATTAACTCAAAATGGATCAAGGGTAAAACCTAAAATCATTAGAGATCATTAGAGAAATAAAAATAGGAGCAAACTTAGGATACTTAGGATCCCTACTCTATGTCGTAAAAGGTTGACAAATATAACCAAAATGTAAAACTAGAAGAAGATTTACTAGATGTACGTTGTTGTTGGTTTGTGCCAATGAGTCAAGCATGACTCATAGTGACCTTGTGAACAGATAGGAACTCTACTCTATATGCACCATCTTCAGCTTCTTCAACATACTTGAGCCTATTCCACTTTGCTAATCCATCTCCTCAAGGGCCTTCCTCTCCTTCACTGACCCTTTACCTTTCTAAGCATGATATTGCCTTTCCTAGAAATATGCCCAAAGTATGTGAAGCAGAACATAGCCATCCTGTCTCTAATGAGCACTCTGGATGATTTTTTTCCCAAGACATATCTGCTTGTTCTTCTGACAGTCCATAATATATTCAATGCTATTCTCAAACACCAAAACTCAAAGACATCAATTCTTCTTCTATCATCCTTATTCACTTTCTAGCTCTCAGATCTGTAGTAGGTGATAAGAAAAAGCATAATTTGGGTCAGACACACCTTAGTCTTTCAACTGACATCATTGCTCTTTAGGATTTGGAGAGGTCTATGACAACAGACCCAATGTCTCTAACTGCTGGTACCAAGGGTGATGATTGTGGATCCAAGTAAGATGAAATAAATAATAGATAATTTCAATCTTTTCTCCATCTATCATGATGCTGCCTATTGGCCTAAAGGTGAGAATATTTGTTTTCTTGATACTGAAATGCATTCCATTTTAAAGGCTTCAGTCTTTGATCTTCTGCACCAAGTGTTTCATATCCTCCTCACTTTCAACAAGCAAGGCTGTGTTTTCTACATAAAGCAAGTTGCTGGTGAGTCTTCCTTTGATCTTTATGCTACATTCTTCTTTATAAACCCAGATTCTTGAATGATTTCCTCAGTATACAAATTGAATAGGTGTGGGTAAAGGATACAGCCCTGATGCACACGTTTCTTAATTTTAAACCATGTAGTGTTCCCTTGCTATGTTTGGACAATAGCTTTTTGGTCTTGGTGTGGATTTTATATAAGCATAATTAAATGTTCTGGAAATTATCACTCTTCTAAATAATGGCCATAGTTTGTTATTATCCACCAAGTCAAATTCTTTTGCATAGTTAGTTAATAAAACACAGATAACCTAGATCTATTTGACATCAGCAATGATATCCCTAGTGCCACAGCTTCTTTAACACCAGATTGAAAATCTGGTCTTTGTCAACATCAGTTTTCTGTCAAAGCACAATTCTATCCATTTTTTTTATCATTTTCAGCAATATTTTATTTGCATGTGATTTTAATGATAGTATTTGATAGTTTCCACATTCTTTTGGATCAACTTCCTTAGGGATGGGAACAAACATGGTTCTCTTTAGTTAGCTGGCCAGGTACTCTGAATTTTCTGGCCTAGAGTGAAGGCCAGAGAAGTTGTAGGATGACATTAAAGATTTCATCCATGAAGAGCATAAAGTTAGTTACAAAAAGGAGGATGGAAATAGATGCCAAAAGAAACTGAAAACTGAATTAAAGCATCAAAAAGTCAAACCAAAGGAGGAGATGCTGAAGTAAAAGAGATGAACAGATGCTTTCAAAAGACAGCTTGAGAAGATAAAGAATTACAATGGAGTGTGCAAAGAAACAAAGTTGGAAAATAAAAAGGGAAGACCTCATCCAGCACTTGTCAACTTGAAGAACTGAAAAACAAATTCAAGGCTCTATAGTAATACTGAGAACTGCTGTGGGAAAAATCTTGAATAATCCCAGAAGCAACCAAAGAAAATGGAGGGAATACACAGAACATCAAAAATATCGGCTAGCACTGAAATATTTCAAAAATTAGCATATGTTAAAGAACCAGTAGTGATAAAGGAAGAAGTTCAAGTTGCATTGAACACATTGGCAAAAGATAAGGCCCCCAAGAATTTAGGACATATCAATTGTTACTTACAGAATGGGACCTTCTAAAAATGTAAGTATTTATATCCATCAAAAATTTCTTCAAAGTAGACAAAACTCAGAAGTAAGCAGAAGATATAAAAATATTCTTCATTAAAGAAAACATATAGATGTTCTACAAACACATGAAGAAATGTTCAAGATCACTAGATCTTGTTGTTGCATGTTGTAGAGTCAGAAGCAAGTCATAGCAGGTTTTCAGAGGCTGTAAATTGCACAGGAGAAAATTGCCCATACTTTTTCCATGGAGTAGCTAGTAGATTTGAACTGCATACCTTTGGGATTATAACACAAGTTCTTACCACTAGGCTACCAGAGCTCTCTAAGAGAGATATAAATCAAAACAACAATGAGATGTCACCTTACCTCAGCAATAGTAGCAAATTTCAGTAAGTAATTGAACAGCAGATGCTGGATAGGTTAGGAAGCAATTAGAATTCTCATTTATTTTGGGAGGAAATTAAAAAGGTGCAATCACTATGGAAATCAGTCTGATATTTCTTTAAAACTTAAAAAATGGAAATAATATTTGACCTAGCCATTGTACTACTTGGTATATATAGTAAAGAAATATGAACTATGACAGGAACAGATATGTACTCACTCATGCTTATTTCACCATTGTTTATAACAGTAAAGTGTTAGAAACAACTATCAGCCTATGGCTGGATAGAGAAACTGTGGTACACTCACACAATGAAGTATTATGCAACATTTAAAGGCAATGATGAATTAATGACATAACATGGATAATTCTAGAGAACTTCATGCTGATTAAATGAGTCGGTAACAAAAGGACAAATATTGTATAAGATTAGTATTATAAAAATAGAGAATGATTTAGAGACAGAAAAAATCATACTAGTATATTTGGTAGGGAGGGGAGATAAGAATAAAAAATTAATTACTAGATGTTAAGTATTCAATAATATGGATAAAGGAAAAGATAGAATGAAAAACAATCAGATACTTTGGGTGTTATAATTTGTATTACAGAACAAAATGTAAATGTTTGATTGGCATAATATGCTTTGTAACTTTTAGTAAAATTTAAAAAAAGAATTGGAATTTAAATCAACAGCATGTAAAACAATAAGAATAGCATGCTTATAAACATAATAGGACACAATTTGTTGATTCTTTGGCAATCCATATACTATTCAGTATTAGAAGCCCTGGTGACCTAGTGGTTAGAAGCTGTGCTGCAATCCCAAAGGTACACAGTTCGAATCCACCAACTGCTCTGCCAGAAACAGATGGGCAATCTCTTCCTGTGTGATTACTGCCTCTGAAAACCCATTGGAACATCAGCTATGTGAGTTCTGACTTGACATCATACAACAAAATACACCACTCTTTGCTAAATCCACAATTCAAAGGCATTGGGGGTTTGTTACTCTTTTTAATTTTCAGACATTTAGATGCATAGGAAGAATTGTAAATTTTTAGTTGGATAAGTAAAAAATAATTACATTAGTTAAGCAGGACACTATTTCTTTAAAATGTAGAAGGCTTCCTGAGAAGAAAAAAAAATTATTTTCAGCTTTATAATGATGCTGGTGTAGAGTGTTGAATATACCACGGACTGTCAGCATAACAATCAGGTTCATTCTAGAAAGGGTGAAGGCAGGCTTACCCTTGGAAACAAGGATTCTGAGGCTTCATCTGACATACTTGGGCATGTTGCAATGAGGGACCTGTCCTTGGAGAGGGACATCATACTTGGAAGGGCAGAGGGATGGAGAAAGAGAAGGAGATCAGCAATGAGATGGATTGATTCAGTGACAGGGGTAATGAGGGTAGGTGTGTCAGAGAGATGAAGTTGAAACAGGATACAGCAGGTTGTTGTACATATGACTATGAGTCACAAGCAACTTGACGCCACATAACAACAACAATGGCCAACAGGCTACAAGAGATTCATATTTGTTACCATTCCCAAAAAAGATGATCCAATTGAATGTGATAATTATAGAAATATCATTAATATCACATGTAAGTAAAGTCATGCTGAAGATTATTAAAAACTAGGTGGAACAGTATATTGACAGAGGACTTCCAGAAATTCAAGCTAGAATCAAAAGGGGTTGTGGAATGAAGGATATGTCTGTTGATGTGAGATGACTCTTGGCTGAAAAGATAGACTACCAGAAGGATGTTTATATGTGTTCTATTGACTACGCAAAGTTGTTTGACTGTGTGGATAACAAACAATATCTAACACTGAGAAGAATATCTAACACTGAGAAGAACAGGACTTCCTGAACACTTAATTGTGCTCATGTAAAATCTATACATAGACCAAGAAGGAGTTATCCAAACAGGACAGGGGAACACTACATGATTTCAAAGAAGGAAAGGTGTGTGTCAGGCCTTTACCCTTTCTTGATACCAATCTGTATACTGAGCAAATCATTCAAGAAAATTGTCTATATAAAGAAGAATATGGCATCCGGATAAGAGGAATGCTCATCAGCAACCTGTGTTACATACAGCTAATACAAACTTAGTTGCTGAAGGCAAAAATGACTTAAAACACTTTTTCTCCAGTTTACAAAATGAATTAATTCGTAACATCAAGAAAACAAAAATTCTCACCACTGCATTAATAGATAACATCATGACAGATGGAGAAAAGACTGAAGTTGTCAATGACTTCATTTTACTTGGATTCACAATCAATACACATGGTCACAGCAATCGAGACATCAAAACATGTGTTGCATTGGGGAAATCTGCTATTAAAAAACTTCAAAGTGCTAAAGATCAACAATGCCAGTTTAAAATTAAAGATCACCTGCTCTGAGTCTTGGTTTTTTTCTGTCGCTTCCTATGCATCTGGAAGTTAGGCCATGAATAAGGATGACAGATGCAGAATTGATGATACCTTTGAATAATGGTGTTGAAGAAGAGTATTGAACATCCCACAGACTGCCAGAAGAACAGACAAGTCAATTTTAGAGGAAGTGTATCCAGGGTGTTTCTTAGAGGCAAGGATGAAATTTGATCTCACATACTTTAGCCATGTTGTCATGAAGGTCCAGTCCTTGGAAAAAAAGTATTGTGCTGAGAAAAGTGGAGGGTCAGAGAAAGAGAAGACCGTCAACAAGAACACAGTCACTATAACAATGGTGAGGCTGGGACAGGATAAGGCAAGGTTCTGACCTGTTGTTTATAGGGTTGCTGCTATCAGAAGCTTACTAAGTAGCACATAACAATATCAACACTGTCTGTACTCAGACTTATGACTTACATATCCTTCCATGGCTCTTGTCCAACTTCTTCCATTGCAGATTTCCTGAAATATCAATATGCTCATTTGTTATGGAAATGAAGACTGTAATGACTATGAATAATTAACCAAGAAAAAAGCAGAAAATTACTTGATGAAACAGAGCCAAGAGGAAACCATGCTTACAATCTCTTACATTATAGGATCATTTGTAATATTTTTGCATAAACTAACTTTCAGTGATCAAAAGTTTAAAAGGATTAATGTTTTAATAGTATTTCATGCTTTGGATTCCTTTCTTCTTCCTATTATAGGCTATAACACTGTTGTTATTGTTGTTGTTGTTTTGTGCCCTTCTGACTCACAGCGACTCTATGTACATTAGCTCTGAACCCTGTCCTATCCTGAGCCAATCTCACCATCTCATATACAATTATGCATCATTTAACAAAAATATTCACTAACCTAAATTCTTGGAGAAATTTAGGGGAAAATAGAAAAGATAGAAACTACCAGCAAAGTCAGCCACCTGTTGTCTTCTGACTTTCTAACAAGTTCTACATATTACAGGCTGAATTGATCCTGGGTAAAAGCAGAAAGAATATTTGGACAAAAGGATACAACTAAGGAAAAGACAAATGCCAGGATCGCTGCATATTCTAACCACTACACCAAAATCAAAGTTCAAAGCCAAGCCAATTATGAGAAAAGTGGAAACCCAAAACTCCTACTTTGTCACTGTATTTCTTCTTTCCCCTTGCCTTTGAACCTCTATTTATTCATTTCTTTAGTCCTCCTTCCTATTCTTTTCCCTTCATTTGAGTTGATCAACTCTTTATGTCTCTCTTGTTTTCTTTCTATTCTCTATACACACAAGTCATCTCAGTCTAAGACATTATCTTCTGAGCTCACCTTTTTCTTCCTTGCTCATCTGAACATCAAAGTTGTCTTAAATAACATCACCTCGCTGACTGAATTGTCTCTATGTAGGTAGACCTGTCCTGACTAGCTGGGTGGGGCAGCATGTCATAGTGGTGGGGTAAGTGCGATGTCAACAGCTCAGTAATCTCTGGAAGGAATTTGGACAGTTTAAATCTCCTAAAGTGTCTATTCTGAAGAGCTCTGGTGGCCTAGCCTATAGGGAATGTACTGCTAACTCAATGGTCATTCCTCTCTGGTCATTCAAATCTGCCAGAAGTTCTGAGAGAGAAAGATGGCCAATCTCTTTCCATGAGATTTACAATCTTGGAAAGCACTGGAGCATCAGCTATGATTCAATTCTAACTTGAAAACAATGTATTTGGGTTTTATTGAAGCACCAATGAGATCTAGAGAAATCTCCTCTGAAACAACAAATAAAAAGGAATTACTTTTGTTCTAATTCTCTCAACCTGACAGTAGTAGAAGTCACTCTTATTTCTTTACCATGATTTCTGAGTGACACTTGTGTAAACCGCTGCAACCATATGCAACCATGCATCTCTACTCTATGTACCTGTGAGGCATGTGGTAGAAATTTCTGAAACAAAATGATGAAAACATGAGCAGTGCCTTATCTCTAAGGGGAAAAAAATCCCTTATTGTGTTATATTCTTAGAGATTCAAAACTCCATTTACTTTCCCTGAATTGATGGCACTGCCAGGTTGTTGGGAAGGAAAAGTTTATCTCAAAGATGAAAAGAATATGTAATGAAGAATGCTATGTCTAGAGAACCAATCCTACCACTTTTTCCCTAAGTACTTCCCCTTCCCCTTCAATGTTTGAGATATTTTTAAATTACTGGAGTAATAGATGCAACTTTCATGTACCATACCACTTCACTAATAAATTCTGGGTTCTTCTGTGTTGACAAAACAGGACATTGATTTGGACAGATATCAGTAAAAGGATGTTCTTGGATTTGTCACTGTGCTCACTCTGTCTCCCACACACAATTCATGCCTCCATGATCGAATTTCCAACCTAATACAATCTCCTTAGAACGTCTTCAATGAAACAATATCTGTCATAGTCTCAAACCTCCTTCTCAACTTAGTTCCAGTGCTGCTGTGACACCCTTTCATATACCAAGTCACCGTAACAGTTAAATGAATCCCTCCAATACCTGCTGCTCTCCTCTGGTCTTTTGCATTGTTTTTAGGAATTTGTACACTGGTACTCATACCACGATGTGACAATAAGGTTTTTGAGAGAGGGTTCTTTAGTCAAGGCCAATTTGATTCTCATCATCATCATCCTCATATTTACACAGAATGCATAGGAATGGGAATTGTTTGAGAAGGAAGAAAAGGCTGGGCTATTTATCTTTCATTCTATACCAGTACTTTGTGTTAAACATCAAGCAAGTTACTTAATCTTTCTGAGATACTGACCTATGGAAAGAAAATTACATTCACTTCACAAAGTTGTGAAAAGTAGATGAAGTAGTACTACATATAAGTGGCTCTGATAGCCTAATGGTAAAGAATTGTGCTATCATCCCAAAGGCACACAGTTCAAATCCACCAGCTGCTCTTTGGAAAAAGAAGATCAATATCCTCTCTCGTGATTTAATGCCTTTGAAAACACACTGAGGGGTCAGCTATGAGTCTGTCCTGACTTGACCATACATTACAACACAATATATGTAAGGTATAATCATACTTGACATGCAGTGCTGCCTAATTTTCATCCATTGTTTAGAATAGTACATTTTTAATTTTTCTATTTCATACTAGAATAAGTTTTGTACATGATATTCTCAGTATTTTTAGAGTGGTTGAATGAATAAACGACTCATTCCATGTTCTTTATCTGGAACAGTATACTCCCCTCTCTTCTTCCAACACACCTGAGAGACTCTGATCAATACTCTCTAATTAGTAGACTCAAAATGATAAATAATGACCAGGCTTCTTAATCAGATAGAAAAGGAACTCTGAGACTGTAACCATTAGGCATTCTTCAGCTGGAACTGAATTTTCCAGTGGCTCAATTTTCAGTAAAATAATAGATAAGGTGAACAATGTAAGGGAAGTAAGCACTCCTGCAACAAGCGCTTCAAGTCATCCTCATTTTCAGCAAGCAAGGTTGTGTCATCTGCATAACACAGGTTATTGATGAGTTCCTGATACCACACTCCTCTTCATAGATTCTGGCTTCTCGAATAATTCACTCAGCGCTTCATAGATTCTGACTTCTCGAATAATTCTCTCAGCATACATATTGAATAGGTATGGAGAAAGAATACAACCCTGACACACTCTCTTTTTAATTTTAAACCATGCAGTGTACCCCTGTTCTGTTCGCATAACAACCTCCTGATCCAGGTATTGGTTTTTCATGAACATCATTAAGTGCTCTGGGATTCCCATTCTTTTCCGTGTCAGCCCCACTTATTATGATCCACACAGTCAAATGCATTTGCCTAGTCTAGCCAATAAAGCAAAAATAGACATTATTCTGGTATTCTTTACTTTCAGTAAGGATCCATCTGACATCAGTAATGATATCCCTTGGTGCCCTGGCCTCTTCTAAATTCTGATTGAGCTCCTGGCAGTTCCTTATCTATGTACTCTTCCTTCCATTTTTTAATGATCTTCAGCAATATTTTACTTGCATGTGATATTAATAATATTGTTCAATAGTTTCCACATTCAGTTGGATCACCTTTTTTGGAAATGAGAACAAATATGGACCTATTCCAATCCATTGGCCAGACAGATGTCCTTCAGATTTTTTGGCATAGACTGCTAAGTTCATCCAAGGCTGCATCTGTTAATTGAAACAAGTCAATTAGTTTTCATAGATTCCTGAGGCCTTATTTTTTGCCAATGCCTTCAATGAAGCTTCCAGTTCTCTTTCATTACCATTTGGCTCCAGTCCATATGGTACTTCCTGAAATTTTTCATTGTCAATCAGTTCTTTCTACTACAGTGATTCTGTATATTCCCTTCATCTTCTTTTGATTTTTCTGGGTCATGCAATATATGCCCATAGAATTTTCTAATATTTTGACTCAAGGCTTTAATTTGTTTTTTACTTTTCTCAGCTTGAGTAATGCAGAGCACATTCTTCCCTTTTTATTTTCCAATTCCAGCTCTCTACACATTCCAATATAACACTTTGCCTTGTCCTCCCGAGCTGCAGCTTTGAAATCTTCTGTTCAGCTCTTTTACTTCAGCATGTTTTCCTTTTGTTTTGGTTTCTTGATAAGCCAGTGCAATTTTTAGAGTCTCTTCTGACATTCATTTTTATTTTTTCCTCTATTTTTGTAAGAAATGCAGTCTCTGGTATGGGTTTCATCTCGAAGTCAAGAAAACAAAGATTCTTATTACTGGACTTATTTGCAACATTGTGATGGATGGAGAAGAGACTGAAACTGTCAAAACTTCATCTTGCTTGGATCCACAATTAACACCCTTAGTCAGGAAATAAAGACAATTGCCCTGGGAAAATCTGCATTTAGGGGCCTCTCAGTTTGAGGACTAAGGTGCATCTTATTCGGGCCATACTCTCCATGATTTGTTATGCATCTGAGAGCTGAATAGTGAATGAGGATGACAGAAGAAGAATTGATGCTTTTAAGCTATGGTGTTCGAGACGAGCACTGAACAGCTCATGCACTGCCAAAAGAACAAACAAATATGTCTTGGAGAGAGTGCAACCGGAGTGTTCTTTGGAGGCAATAATGATGAGGCTTTGCCTCACATACTTTGGGTATGTTGCTAGGAAGAGCTTTTTTCTTGAAGAGGGACATGATGCTAAGAAGGGTGGAGGGTCAGTGAAGGAGAGGAAGACTCTCAATCAAGCGAACTGATGTGGTGACTGTCACAATGGGTTCTTATGTGTCAGGAAATGTGAGGATGGTGCAGCATAGGACAGGGTTCAGGTTTTTTGTTCATAGGGTCTCTATGAGTTGTACTCGACTGGACAGAACCCAACAACAACAACAATAATAACAACAACAAACATTCCTTAGA
>NW_006399776.1:16160159-16165247 GCF_000299155.1 Elephantulus edwardii
AAAAAAAAATATTTACAGCATTGAGATCCTATTGGGTCCTTCTGTTGTGTCCGACAGGATTGCTCAGAGTTGTAATAATCTCAATGGAAAGGTTTTTGTTGTTGTTTGAATCTTTCCATGTATATGTTGTCATTGTTGTTAGGTGCCATAGAGTCGAGTATGACTCATAGTGACCCCATGAACAATATTCCTGAAAGTTGTTCTGTCCTTTGCCATTCTCTCCAGTTCTGACACACTTGAGCTCATTGCTGCATCCACACTGTGTCTATCCATTGTGTGTATACATGAATCCTCCTCTCCTTTACTGTCTCTCCACCTTTCCAAGCACGTGTCCTTCTCCAAGGAATAGCTTTTCATAGCAACTTGTCCAAAGTATGAGAGACAAAGCCTTTGAACCTTCTCTCAGAAGGTTCTTTTTATTTTACTTTTGACAAACCATAGAATATTCAGCATTATTCTCTAGCACTATAACCCAAAGGCTTCATTTCTTCTATAATCTTATTAATTGCCCAGCTCTCACTCAGATGCAGAGCAAGTGATTGAAAAGACCATGGACTGAATCCCACTTACTGTTGTCTTCAAACTAACATCATTGATGTTCTTCAGTACCTTGGAGAGATCCCTGACAGCAGACTTGTCCAAAGCAATGTCTCCTGATCTTCTGACTGCTGGTACCTAGGCTGTTGATTGTGTCATTTTATTAGATACACTGAGTGGATTACAATTCATAGTCAACCCATGTGACCAAATAAAACTCCCTAGTAGGAGGTTTTTAGTCTATTTTCTTTATAGATGCATACTGGCAAACGTTTCTGTTTTTTCCACTGACCTGCAGGATAGGTTTGAACATCAAAATTTTCAGTTAGCAGTTGAATATTTAGTTGTTACTCTACCAGGTCTCTATTTTTAATTCTAGGTGCTTAAGAAAACAGAAAATTTGAAGAGTTTGAATTAGGTGTTCCTCCTTAAAAAAAGTAAAATTATCTCTGCACAGTATACAATCCATGAATATGAACCATTTTGCTGCAGCTGGAACTCTGGTGTGTAAAGCCCATTCCTCTCAGTGGCTCAAATAAGTCCTCAGAATTGAGGGAGGGAGGAAGATGGGCAATCTCCCATGCAGTTTACAGCCTCAGAAACCCAGTGGGGTGTTAACTCTAAGTTGGTTCCAACTCATCAACAATGAGGTTCAAGTGAGAATATCCCTAAATGCTCACCTCCTTTATGTTACATTGTGGAGCTCTGGTGGCCTATTTCAGCAGCAGCTCAGTAAAGAAAGATGGACAATCTCCTCCCATGTTATTTACAGCCTCCAAAAATCTTTCTGAACAGTCAGTTATAACTTGGTTCTGACCCAGCAGTAATAAGTAGTAGTGAGTGTTTATTGTCTCATTTATTTATTATTTATTCCCAACACATGTAAATACTGGTATCTTCTGAATCAATATAAAGAAGAATTTTCACACTTTAATTTTTTAGATGCATCTAAACTCAGTCACTTCACTAAATTTACTTCCTACAGCCCTCTGAATATCAGGCAATATGTATTTGTAGTGATGTATTAGAGAGCTCTAAGCTTCAGCAGTTTAGGAATACAAAGAATTGAAAACAACTGTATAATATTTTGAGTTCTGTTTCTGTATTCTGAACAGCTTCCTTTTGTTTCAAACTGCTTTTGGTTTTTCCCACAGCCTCAGTTTATAGAGGAGGTCAGTGCTAAATTGTACAATTGCACAATGCAGCTTTAACCTTTTTGCTAGAAATCCCACAAGTTGCAAAGGTTTGGATTATTGTGCTATTTCAGTTCTCTACAAATATCACATTACAGTAAGAAAAATTGTTGTAAAGTCCAAAATTAATTCTGTGTCCTGATAAAGAAAATTAATCTCTCATCCTTGGTTAATATTCATGAAGAATATTTAAGTAGAGTTAGTGTAGTGAAAGGCAATGTATATGAGCTTTGTAAGTAGATCAGGATAAAATAAAAATTTTATGTAAACAAAACTATGTTGATTTAATGTATATTTCAAAATCCATTGACTTTTTACTTGCAACTATATGAAAAATGAAATCTCTTGTGATTTAGAAAAGATACACTTACTTTCAATTTTGTATATATTTTCATAGAACTAAAACAAAGCTGTTAGTAAAAATTGATACAATAAAATAAAACTCCCAGATAATTAATAAAGAATTCACTTGCACAGTAATCTATAATCAATATATTTATTACCAGTATGCAAATATAGTGGATGACTTCATCAACAAAAAGAAAACCTTTATCCCAATCAGTCATGATAAAAATAATTTCTCAAAACATTTGCAATATATTGGGAATTATCTACATGCAGAGAATTTCAGAATGGCATTATTATAGAACAAAAGAATAGCAACACTGGATTAGCGAAAACTTAAAAATTTTCTTTCTCCTCATTAATGCCATCTATAAAAGAAATAATGAAAACTTAGGTGATGTCTTACCTTATGTATAAACATTCTCTTATAGAAAAAGTAAAAATTTTGCTTGGTTAAGATTGTTATTGCTGTTGTTATATGCCATTGAATAGGTTCTGACTGTTGTTGTTATGTACCATCAAGTTGCCTGCAACTCATAGCAACCCTATATACATTAGCTCTGAACCCTGCTCTATCCTGAGCCAACCTCATAATCTCCAACAGACCTAATCCCATTTCTCCAGTCACTGAATCAATCCATCTCATCCTGAGTCTTCCTCTACAGCACTGTCCAAACATAATGTCCTTCTCCAAGGACTGGCCCCTCTTAGCCATGTTCCCAGAATATGTGAGATGGAGCTTCCAAATCCTTGCCTCTGAAGAGCAACTTGATTTCATTCTCCCCAGAACAGCCTTTGTTTGTTTTCCTGGCAGTCCACGATATGTTCAATATTCTTCTTTAGCACCTCAATTGAAAGGCATTGATTTTTTTTTTCTCTGCTATCATCCTAAGTCTCAAAGGTCATAGTTTCCAGGCACATGTTGTTTAGGAAGTGGATGCCACCCCTGCCTCCAAACCTGTCATAAACTGGGGGATCCACCAAACACTGTGCACCATAAGTAACCATATGGCATTTGACATTTATGTTGGACTATTAAAATGGCATTTTTTTTAACCTTGATGACTGGGATGGCCATGTACCCTAAGGGTGATATTCTTTTTTCTCTGAAGTCTGGCAGGTGAAGGGTATCTGATTGGAATAGATTAATTCCCCAAAGGTCTTTTGCATTATAAACAGATACAAAATATGATAGGTTGAGATGCAGTATTATCAATAAATTTTCACAGTAAACTACTATTGTGGGGATATGATGCAGGTAGCAGTTTTTCTATTAGATTATAAAAACACCTTGTTGCTGTCTTCGTACCATTTTGTAACAAACTGCCTGGCATAACCCTTTAATCAATCTTGTAATCCCACTTTTGTGTTACGGACGCATCATTGCCAAATTTTGCTTTCTAGGTATATATCCTTTAGATAATACTAAACATAGAAATTTTTGGCATATAGTATTTTTATTGGTTATATCTTAAGCAAACAAATTTTGAGGAAAAAAAACACAAGTTATTCTGGGAGATCAGGTGAACCTTAATATTTTTTTCTCTCTTTTACTTATTCATTGTACTTTTTTTCTCCTCTTTTCCTCCCCCTCCCCCAGCTCACCCCACAATGCACCTCTTGTTCCAGACTGAACTCATACCCATAATGCATAATCATATATTCCTTCTGGACAGTTCTTGCCCTCTCTGTTCTAATGCAGGTTCATTATCTAGCCGCTTTTCACTATTCCCTCCCAATTTCCCCATGTCTGTCTTATTTTATAACAATGATGTCATGCAGTATTTATCCTTTTGTGAGAGAAATATTTCACTCAGTATAATGTCCTTAAAGCTCTCCCATTCTTGTGTAGTATTTTATTATTTCATTGTTTTTCAATGCTATATAATATTCCATTGTATGAAATTTTTTTATTCATTTGTTTATTGATGGGCACTTGAATTGCTTCTATTTCTTTGGTATTGTGAATAATGAAGCAATTAGCATGGATGTGCATATATCTGTTTGCGTTGTGGCTCTGGGTTCTTTACGATATATTCCTAGTAGTGGAATTGCTAGGTCAAATGGTACTTCTATTTCCAACTTTTTGAGAAAGCGCCAGACCACTTTCCATAGTGGTTGTACCATTTACATTCCTACCAGCAGTGAATAAGAGTTCCAATCTCTCCACAACCTCACCAGCATTTGTTATTTTTTGCTGTGTTGAACTTTGCTATTGTTGCTGGGGTGAGATGATATCTCATAATTGTTTTGCTTTATATCTCTCTGACACGCAGGGAGGGGTTGAACACTTCTTCATTTATTTGTTTGCCATCTGAATGTCCTCTTTGGTGAAATGTCTGTTCATATCCTGTGCCCATTTTGTGATTGGATTAACTCTTTTTTGAAGTGCTGGAGTATTTTATAAATTTTAGATCTAAGTCTTTTTAGATATAAGACTCTTATCAGATATGTCATTGGAAAATATTTTTTTCCCATTCTGTGGCTTTCCTTCTTCCTCTGTTGGAGATAAAGAATATATTTTAGGATAATTCTGCAGGTAATAAATTTATGATAAGACTCTAGTAAATAATTAGCAAAAATTTTATAAGATATTTATATTCTGGAGGAGAGAAGAAATGAGATCAGGGTACAGAGCAAATTATTGAGAAGCAGTGGTGTCAGTTTGAAGACTAAAGTGCACCTGATTCAGGCTATGGTCTTTTAAATCATTTGCTATGCATCGGAAAGCTGCATAAAAGAAAAAGAATAAGAATTACAGAAAAATTTATGCCTCTGAGTTGTGGTGTGAAGAGTATGCAATATCCCATGGACTGACAAAAGAACAGCTATACCTTGTAGAAAGTACAGCTAGAACGGCCCCTTGAGGCAAGGATGGCAACGCCTCATCTCACTTACTTTGGTTTGGGCATGTTGCTAGGGGAGGCTGGATTGACTTTTTGAATGTTTGTACAGGTTTCAAAGGAGTACAAAATCGAGAATTCCCATTCTTTTCATGGTTGTTGTTGTTGTT
>NW_006399776.1:16165347-16166166 GCF_000299155.1 Elephantulus edwardii
GCTCTGGTTGTAGTGGCTTTAATCTATATTTATCTTTTCTCCTTTTGTCATTCAGATTTCTTGGGTTCATGTTCCAATTAAAACGTGTTCACTTAAAAAAAAAGCACAAAGAATGAGTAAAGGAGTAATGTAAATATTAATAAGAAGAAAGTGAGATATATAAGTCCCATGGCAAGGATTGCAAACATTATCATGAAGAACAATACCTATGAATTGTTGAATGGAAACCAACTTTCCTTGTAAACTTTTACCAAACACTTGTGTAAGTTACTTGGTGGAAAACGTATCTGTACTGACCATTCAATTCACAATAAAAAGTTTAAAGAATGTCAACACAAAAACAGTCCAGTCACATGGCATAGTTCATTGATCAGGAGAGTTTGATCCTACATGAATCTAGTGTAACTGGCCCTTCTCAAAGCCCTTTGTCATTTGTATCTTCATCTGGTGAGTTGCTTGAGAATCATAGTCTTTTTTTTTAATATGTTTTATGTTAAAATGAATCTAGATTTATAGGAAATTGCAAAAGTAGTGTAAAAGTTTCCCATATACTCTTCACCCAATTTCTCCTAACCACCTTACAAAATTTTAGCACATGTATATGACTAACTAGAAAAGTCTATTTAAATATTTGGACACTGGTGGTACAATGGTCAAAATGCTAAATTGTTAACCAAAAAAGTTGAACCAACCAGTAAATCCATGGGCTCTATAAAGATTTACAGCTCCAACACCTACCTCATCGAGCAAGGAGGTGGCAGCTCGGTCGGTCGGAGTTGGGCCGGTTGGAGCCAAACTGGCTGTAGGAGGAAAAGAAGA
>NW_006399776.1:16167664-16168432 GCF_000299155.1 Elephantulus edwardii
GCTTTTGGCGTCTTCGATTATTATGATCCACAAAACCTTTGTTGTCTTTGTACTGTCAAGTCAAAACTGACTCATAGCTGACCCTCCAGCAGATTTTCAGCTGTAGGAAATCAAACAAAAGCATATTATCCATCTTCCTCCTGCAGAGCAGCTGGTGAATCTAGAGCCCATGCCTTTGCTTCGGCAACATCCCTCCTTACCACTAAGTCACTATGAGCCTCCCACCCAACTTTTACCTCGTCAATAATACCAAGTAAACATTTTTTCTGATATTCTTTACTTTCTGCCAAGATCAATCTGGCATCAGCAATAATACTCCTTGTTCCCTGGCTCTTTTGAATCTAGCTTGAATTTCTGGCAATTTCCTCTCAATGTACTGCCACAACCATTCAACAAGATTTTACTTGCATGTAATAATGATTGGCTTTGATTGTTTCTGCCCTCTGTTGGATCTCTTTTGGATATACATGTTTGGGCAATGGAAGTCAATATAGATATGGAGTCAGTTGACCAGGTTGCTGTCTTCTAAATTTCTTGGTAGAGTTTCGTGAGAGTGTCCAGGGCTGTATTTATTTGCTGAAACATTTCAACTGGTATCCCATCAATTCCTGTGGCTTTATTTTTGCCTATGCCTTCAGAATATCTTTAATTTCCTCCTTCGATGCCCTTTATTCTTGATCATATAGTTGTTGTTGTTGTTATGTGCCGTCGAGTCGTTTCCGACTCATAGCGACCCTATGCACAACAGCTCTATCCTGCGCCAACCGC
>NW_006399776.1:16169039-16171039 GCF_000299155.1 Elephantulus edwardii
CTGCAGTCCTTGACCCTTCGCAGCAAGTGCATGAGGTCCTCCTCAGTTTCAGCAAGCACGGTTGTGTCATCTGCATATGTAGTAGTTCACAAAATATTTCTGTGTTGAACAATTCTCTTTAGTACAGTGGCTGTGTATTCCTTCCATCTTCTTTTGGCATTATCTATCAGTATTTACCCATGGAGTTCTTCAGTATTACAAGTCAAGGTTTAAATTTGTTCTTTCAGTTTGAGAAATGTTGACCATGTTTTTCTCTTTCAATCTTCTAGTGGTAGGTGTTTGCATATCTCATAATAATTTCCTTTGTCTTCTGGAGCTGCCCTTTGAAATATTTGGTTCAGTTCTTTTATTTCACCATTTCTTCTCTTTACTTTAGCTTCTCTCCATTCAAAAGCAGCTTTCCTAGTGTCTTCTGACATGTATTATGATCTTTGATCTTTGTTGTTGTTGTCGTCTTTTTAATCAACTTCTGCTTTCTCCATGGGTGATGTCCTTGTGGTCACACAATTCACCTCATCTTTGGTCATTAGTGTTCAGTGCATCAGATCTATTCTTGAAGTGGTTTTAAAATTCAGATGGGATAAACTCAATGTCATACTTTGGCTCTCGTTGGATATTTTAAAAATGTTCTTCAATTTCAATGTGAACTTGCATATGTATAATTGATAGTTTGTTCCACAGTTGTCCTCTGGCCTCATTTTGATTGTTGACATTGACATTTTCCGTGCCATTTCTAAAAATGTAATCAACCTGATATATGTATTCAATCAGGTGATATCTATGTGTATGATTACCTTTCATATTTTTTTTCAAAAAATTATTGCTTTTATTGTTAATGCTGTCAGTTTGGAACGGACTCATAGCTGATCCTCTAGGAATTTCTCAGAGCCTGCAAATAGCACAGGAAAAGGATACCCTTAGAGCAACTGGTAGATTTGAACTGCCTGTTTTTGCATTGGCAGCACAACTTCCTACCCACTGGGCCAACAGTTAACAATAAGTCATTGATTGTATGAAATCCTAGCTAGCTAAGTCCAGCCTCATTTCAGTCCTCAAGACTATATTGTCAAAACATAAATCTTCCTCTATTTCCAATTTTTTTATTCTAGTCTCTAGTTACTATTAATGCATCTTAATTACATGTTTAATCAATTTCAGATTGCAAAAGTCAATAGAATTTCTTAATTTTTGGCCTTAGCTATGAATATTTGAATAATTAAATTAACAGGCCTTTCTTGTATGCATATGGATATTATCCAATTACTGACAGCATTGTACTTCAGGATGGATAGTTGAAATGTTCTTTTTGGTAATGAAAAGGACACTATTTCTCTTCAATTTGTCAACCCTAGTAAACTTGATAGTAATATTGCCTCACTCAAAATGGCCAATACTAGTCCATCTCAGTTCTATTTTCCTTGGGGTATATTCCTAGCAGTGGAATAGCTAGATCACATGGGATTGTTATATCCTTTTTTTTAAATTTCCTTGTTGTGTACCATCCAACTGGCACAGAAAAAGATTACCCTTCCTTCTCCAGTGGAGCATCTGGTGGATTCGCACTCTGTTCCTTCAGGATTGCAACACAGCTTCTTGCCACTAGGCCACCAGAGTGGTCTGTGTTTCTTCTTTTCTTTCTTCCTTCCTTTCTTTTTCTTTTTTTCTAAAACAAAAACAACCACCTCTGCTTTCCAGAGTGGCTGCACAAGAAGACAAAAATTCTCACCACTGGACCAATCAGTAGCATCAGGATGGATGGCGAAGAGATTGAGATTGTTTATAGCTTCAGTTTGCTCGGCTCGATTGTCAACACTCTTGGCACCAGCAGCCAGGAAATAAAAAAACGTATTGCAATGGGAAAGTCTGTGGTTAGGGACTTCTCTAAAGTACTCAAGAGCAGCGGTGTCTCTCTGGAGACTAAGGTGCGCCTGATACAGGCCATGGTTTTTGCAATCACTTGTTATGCATCAGAGAGTTGGACAATGACTAGGGAGGATAAA
>NW_006399776.1:16171389-16173892 GCF_000299155.1 Elephantulus edwardii
AACAGTGCATGAAAGTTCCAATCTCTCCACATTCTCTCTAACATTTATTGCTTACTGTGTATTAAACTTAGCTACTACTGTTGGGGTGAGATGGTGGCAGTGCTATTCACAATAGCAAGAAAATGGAAACAGCTACAATGTCATCAACAAATGATTGCATTGAGAAATGTAATACATTCACACACTGGAATAATGCAACACTAAGAAGCAATTGTTTCATAAAATACTATAAAACATGGGAAAGTCTAGAGAGCATTATGCTGAATGAACTAAATCACTTTCATAAAGTCGAATGTTGCATAAAATCTTTATTGTAAAAGAAGAATAACTAGTAAAATGTTGTAAAAAGAGGAAAGGCAATGTGAGGATGGCCATGTCTGACTTTTACCAACTCCACAATGGAGAACTGTTCCTGTCAACAACTTCAACAACACAAAACCAATTTCCATGAGGCCAGATCCATGATCATACTTCTTTTTACTCATCTCAACACCAACCTTAATGCTTTGTTGTTATGTGCTTCCGAGTCACCTACAACTTATAGTGACTATGTACAACAGCTCTGATGCCTGTCTTATCCTGAGCCAGTCTCACTGACTCCAGCGCACCTTCCACCCTTGCCTCAATTACTGCATCAATTCATCTCATCCAGGGTATTCTTCTCCTGCTCTGTCCCTCCACCCTTCCAAGCATAATATCTTTCTCCGAGGACCAGACCCTTTCAGCTGTATGTGCAAAATATGTGCGATGGAGCTTCAAAGTGCTAGCCTCCAAGGAGAAACTGGGTTTCACCCTCTCCAAGGCAGACTTTTTTGTTATCTTGGCAGTCCACAGTATGTTCAAGACTCTTCTCCAGCACCACAAATCAAAGGCAGCTTTCTTCTTTTGTCATCTTTAGTCATTGTCCAACTCTCCAATTGCAAAATATTTGTGAAGACCATGACCTGAATCAGGCAGATCTTAGTCTCTAGACTAACTTTATTGCTTCTCAGTACTCAGGAGAGGTCCCTGTCAGAAGATTTTCCCAGTGCAATTAATATTTTTATTTCCTGCCTACTAGTGCTAAGAGTGTTGATTGTAGAGACGAGCAAGCTGAAATTGTTACAACTTCAATTTCTTTTCCATCCGTCTTGGTGCTACCAATTGGCCCAGTGGTGAGAATCTTTGTTTTCTTGATGTTGAGCTTCAATCCATGTTGAAGATTACAGTCCTTGGCCTTCTGCAGCAAGTGCTTCAGGCCCTCCTCAGTTTCAGCAAGCAAGGTTGTGCCATTTGTATAAGGTAGATAGTTGATGAGTTGTCCTCCATTCTTGATGCCACAGTCCTCCTCATAAAGCCCAGCCTCCTAAATGATCTTATTCTGCATATAGATTAAAAAGGTATTTTTAAAAAAATTTTATTTTATACTAGTTTACACAGGCAAAGCTCTCCCAAGATCCTAGGCAGAACACGACCTTTCAGGGTTTAAGCAAGCAGCACGCCCAAATGCTGGCAAAGTTCTTCCGCCAGACCCCCAGCATTTGGGCATGCCAGCTTGCTTAAACCCTGAAAGGTCATGTCCTGCCTAGGATCTTGGAAGAGACTTAATGTCAGCTGAATCTAGACTCTGGCTCCTTGATGCATAGCAGGTTTGAGTTTGAGAGCTTAGGGAAATTTTGGTGTTCTTTGGGCCCCACATGGGGGTCAGCATAGTGGACATGCAAGATGAACTGGGGGTCTGGCGGAAGGACTTTCCCAGCATTTGTGCATGCCAGCTTGCTTAAACCTGAAGGGCTCTCGGGCCTGTGGCCCCTGGGCCAGTCTTTCACTGTTTTTGTTCAGACATTCCTCTAGGTCATATAGCCCTGGTGTACAAGTTGCTGTACAGCAGTAACTTGTGGTTGCTGTGAGGCTGAACACTGAGACACTGATGTGTCAGATGCATTAATGGCTGGTTACCCAATGTGGACAGAGAGTGGGGTGGAGCTCCCTGATTAAAACAAGCTTGGAAGGAGGAGTGGCATCCACTTCCGTAATAGCTTGCCTCGAGAAACCCTATGAACCCTGTGAACCTGGAGAGAGGATGATCGTTGAGGACTCTCCTTCATAGGGTTGCTATGAGTCACCTGCAACTTGATGGCACTTAACAACAACAACACTAGTTTACAAAAAAAAATCATAAACATTGTTTTTCACACTGAATCTTGCCCCTTTCCTTTACCAATACCTCCCTCCACCCATCAAATTATGTGGCCCTCTGTTTAAGCTCTCCCCACCCACCGTAAAAAAAAAAAAAAGACAAAGATGGAGACAACCCTAGTGCGTTCCTTTCCTGATTTCAAACAATATCATTTCCCCTAATTCTGTTCTAATGATTGCCTTTTGGCCTGTGGCCAAGGCTCTCCAAGAGCACTATTAGTTGTTCTGGAATTCCTGTTCTTTTCCAGGCTAGCTACAATTTGTTATAATCTACAAGATCAAATACCTGTGCATATTAAGTAAATATGGATAAGCAGAAAAAAAA
>NW_006399776.1:16174082-16179560 GCF_000299155.1 Elephantulus edwardii
TGTTTCTTTGCTCTGTTCTGAGAGTTGCTTCCTGGTCTGAGTATATATTTTGCATGAGCACAATCAAGTGTTCTGAGGTCCAAAGTCCAATGTAGTCCTAGATAGCTCACAGCTCATACAGAACTGTGCTATGGAAGTCAAAATGTTGTCATCCAGATTAGTAACAGAATAGAGTCAGGACAGCTTCCGAAATGTGCACACAAGCACTTCAACACTGATCCTCACAGCTTTCCTGTCCCCCACTTCCCAATCTCCACCAAATTGTCCAACAGACTTGTACAAAGGCTCTTAGCTTAATTCTGGTTCTGTTTAGGTGGGGGAGCTAACAGCCAGCTCTGTCTCATCTCAAGTCATCTGCTTTGGCTATGGCTGCTTCTGTCACCATAGTTGTAGCTGGAGCAAGAATGTCTGGTCCCAAAGAACATCCTAGATTCTTTTGCTGCTGCTGCTGCTGCTTCTCTAGTAGGGAAGGTCTAATCTGTTGTGGGAGCCACTCAATTTACTGGCAAGTCTAACTAATCGCCTTGTAGTTTGGTGAGATTAGCCAACCCCCTTGTAGAATGGTGAGATTTCCAATCCCCTTGCGGATAGGCTAATGCACCATATTCACATATTACTACCTATTCACATGGCAAAGTCAAGGTCATTGGCTAGGAAAGCCTTATGAAGGATAAACTCCACAGATGTATATGAAAGCCCTATGAGAAAAGGGGTAAGAAATGGGAGATGGGGATCACTAGGCTAGCAGAGTTTGTTGAGTAGATAGTAGAGTGAAGAATAGGAAAGATCTGATAGTGATCTGAAAAGATTGGTAATAGGAGGCATAGCTCAATGGTGATTAATCTTATAAAAAATAATGTATATGAAAGATTGTATGAAACACAATGTGAATGAAGAATTGTGTGAAACACAATGTACATGAATGAAACACAATGTATATTAATTCTGTGTCCAAACCAATATAAAAGAAAAAAGTTTATATGCATGATTATCATAATTTCAGCCATATCAAGCTAAGTAATTACATTTTAATATATTCAAATTAACTAACTTTAATTCAATACCTACTAGTAAAATATGTTGTTTATGTGGATTCATTGATTAGAGGTAGCGCTAGATTATTAATTATACCACCAACCAAAACGTTAGTCATTCAAACTCACCAATAGGCAGCTCAGAAGAAAAGCCTTGTGGAGTGTTAGCTTAAAATTTGGCTTTTATAGACATTACCTTAGCCCTCTCTGGTCTCCAACTACCTTAATTGTGTATACATGTTGTTTACCATCAAGTTGGAACCAACCCATGGCTGACCCAGTGGAAGGTTCTCAGAGACAGTTTAATTGCTTGGGAGGAGATTGCCATTCTTCTCCTGTGGACCAGCTAATATCCTCAAACCGTGTGCCTTCAAGGGTGCAGTGAAGATTTCTGCCACTAGGCCAAGATGGTCTTGCAAATCAACAACAGCTGGAGGATCAATATAAGTAGACTCTCTACACTGAGGGGTGTATTAAAAAAACACCAACACAGGAGTGGCAGCATGGCTATGTTTAAGCATTCAGCTGAATTCAGGCTGACCTATTGTTCACCAGTTTCTGAGAGAGAAAAAAAATCAACAAAAACCAGCCTGCATAACTGCAGTCATGTGGTCTGTGTTTCTGTAGGTCCGTCTAGTGAATCTTTTCACCAAACTCTAAATACCATAGAAGAACTGGGGAACTGAGCCACAGATGGAGCTGCAGATATCAGATATTATGGGCTTATATAACTGGAGAATTTATGATTATGTTGACCTGAGAGTTATGATTAATAGTGTGCTACTATGTTTGTTGCTGCATTATTTACAGTAGCAAAGAGATGGAAGCAACTCAAGTGCCATTCAATAAATGAATGAATAGAATATAATATATTCACATAATGGAATACTACACATAATTGAAAAACAATGAACTAATAAAGCATTACACAAAATAGAGGAGTCTTGAGAATATTATACTAAGTGAAGTATCTCAGTAACAAAAGGACATACTGCATAACAAACACCCTGTTATAAAATAAGACAGACATGGGGAGTTGGAGAGGGAATGAGGAAAGAGTGGATAGATAATGAACACTTCATTATAACAGAGAAGGCTAGAACTGTCTGAAAGGAATATATGATTATGTATTATACATATGAGAAAAATCTAAAACAAGTAGTGCATTGCAGGGTAGGCTGGGGGAGGGGAAGAAAATGTTCAATGATTAATTTTTTAAAAGTGTGCTGTTAATCTTAGCACATAGTATATATAATAAAAACACCTGGTCTAAGGTTTCAACCTTGAACTCTATGGAGTAATTTTCATGGAATCTCCATGAGTTGTATATCTTTTTAATTTTTCCAATTGTGCTAACGTTCTTTATATTTTTCAAGTATGTAAGATCCCATTTATAATCACACTCTGCATTCGATTCTCTCTCTCTCTCCCTCTCCCTCTCTCTTTCTCTCTTTCTCTCTCTCTCTCTCTCTCTCTCTCTCTCTCTCTCTCTCATTGCTGTCTAGTCAAAGTTGACTCATAGCTGATACTCCAGTGAGTTTCCAAGGCTGTAAATAAAAAGGGAAGTGATTATCTGTTTTTCTCCTATGGAGCCATTGTTGGATTCAAACTGCTAGAGAAATGTAACTTTGGAATTAGCAGGACAACTCCCTGTGGACTACACCATTAGTGTCCCTTCATGTCTATTTCTCTCTGTGTCATCTCTCTGTCATAGCTGTCAAGTTGCAGCCAACTCATAGATGACCCTCTATCAGATTTTCGGAGGCTACAAATCAACAGAAGGATATTGCCCACTTTTCGCCTGCAGAACTATTTGTTAATATGGACCACTCACCTTTCAGTTGGCAGCATAACTCCCTGCCACTGGATGAACCACCTTGTCATGTTGTTGAAACAAATGTATGAAGGACCTTAAAACAAGTTTTCAGAGGCTGTAGCTCACATGAGAGGAGATTGTCCATCTTCCTCCTGCAGAGCAGCTGGTGGATTCAAACCACATTGCCTTCAGGACTGCAGTGCAGCTTCTTACCACTAATCCTCTAGTGTTGTTATGTGCTGTGGAGTCGACTGTGACTCAGTGACTGTGCACAATAGCTCTGAACCCTGTCCTGTCCTGAGCCAATCTCACTGTCTCTGACACACCTTTCCATATTATCCCAGTCTGGGTCAATCTATCTCATCCAGTGTCTTCCTCTCCTGTGCTGTCCCTCTATCCTTCCAAGCATGATGTCCTTCTCCAAGGACTGTTCCCTCCTGGAAACATGCCCAAAATATGTGAGAAGAAGCTCCAACATTTTTGCCTCCAGAGAGCAACTTGGTTTCACCCTTTCCAGGAAAGACCTGTTTTTTCTCTTTGCAGTCCATGTTCAGTACTCTTCCCCAGTACAACTCAAAGTGACAATAATTCTTCTGTCACCTTATTCACCATCCAGCTCTCTAATCCATAACAACTAATTGCAAAGACTATGGTCTGGATCAGGTGCGCCTTTGTCTCTAGACTACCATTATTGTTTTTGAGCACTCTGGAAAGGTCCTTGACAATTCAGCTTTTGATTTCCTGACTGCTGGTGCCAAGAGCGTTGATTGTGTATCTGAGCAAGATAAAATTGTTAATATTCTCAATCTCTTCTCCATCTGTGATGATACAATCAATTGGCCCAGTGGTGAGAATCTTTGTTTTCTTGATGTTGATATTGATCCTCAATTCTTATTGAAGACTACAGTTTTTTAATTTCTGTAGCAGGTTCTCTTGAGGTTATCCTCAGTTTCAGCAACCAAGGTTGTGTCATTTGAATAACACAAGTTGTTAATGAATCTTTGTTCAATTCTGATGCCTCATAAAGACCTACCTCCTGAATGATCTGTTTCACATAGTGGATTGAAAAGGTATGAAGACATGAATGCATCCTTGACACACTCCTTTCCTGATTTTGAATCATGTAGTATTTCCTTGCACTGTTTTGACAACTGCTTCTTGATCCAAGTATAGGTTTTTCATGAGCACAATCAAATTCTCAATTTTCTTCCTTCTCAAGGTTAGCTACAATCTGGTACTCTCTGCTTTCAGGCAAAATCCATCTGACATTGGAAATGATGTTCCTAGTGCCATGGTCTTTCCTAAACCCAGCCTGTATTAAAGCCAACAGTATAGACTTTCCAAATATACCTCCCATCCCAAACACTGAAGGAAAGTTATATAGGGAGGATAATGAATGGCAGAATTTGTGGAATTTTCACATCTTTCTGTGTCCATAGTAGTCTGTAGTAATTGATCACATCACAGACATGCTGTCCCAGTCTTATAGTCATTTCAGAGACAGTGTCATTCCCTTTATATCATGAGAAGCTTTGTGTTGTTTTGCTTTAGGGGGAAACAATTTAATATTACTACCATTACTCAAATTCTGAAACAAAGTTAACCTTAAACCATAAATTATTAAAGCCAATAGGAAAAGAAAACAAAAGGGAAAGGGAAATAAAAGTTCTTAAGTTTATCTGTAATAGACCTAAAGTTTTTTTAGTTTAATAAAAAGGTTAAAATTCATGCAACATTTAGAAAAAGCAATCCTTTCTGTTAAGATATCATAAAGTGTTAACATATTCATTTTTAAAACAAGCCTATAATATGAAATCAATTCAAAATGACACAATCAGACATTAAGTTTTCACTACAGAGGTGACATAAAAGGAAAAGTTTAATGAGAGTGTTAGCATTTTCAGAAGGTTCCATGAAAGAAAAGGACCTTGATTTGGAACTAAGGCTAGGTAGACTAAGGATGACAGGAGAAGAATAGATGCCTTCGAGTTGTGGTTCTGAGGAAGAGTCTTGAACATACCCTGGACTGCCAAGAAAATAACAGGTCTGTCTTGGAAAGGGTGAAACCAAGTTTTCCCTTGGAAGTAAGGATTTTGAAGTTCTGGCTGACATACTTCGGGCATGTTGCCAAGAGGGACCAGTCTTTGGAGAAGGGCATCATGCTTGGAAGGATGGAGGGACAGCACAAGAGGAGACGACTTTGGAGAAGATGGATTGTCACAGTAACTGAGACAAAGGTGTATCAAAGGTGTTTGAGATTAGTTTAGGACAGGGCAGGGCTCAAAGCTATTGTGCATGGGGTCACTATGAGTCACAGGCAACTCGACAGCACATAACAACAGCAGACACAGCACAGAGTTCCAGATTCTATTTGAACAGGACCCCTGTCTGTGGTAGATAGATTACATTTTCCTAAAATTTCAGCTTATATTTTACTGATAATTCTTCTACAGGCCATTCTGGAACCTTTATGATGAGTCCAAATCCTTGTCCCTTGAATCTGAGTGGACACATAACATGAAACTGGGACACTTGAAAATATTAAATGTTCAGGAGGAATTTCTACATTATAGGTCTAAACTCAGTGAATGCTGTCAAAAGCATTATTCCCAAGATGTTGTTGTTGTT
>NW_006399776.1:16181510-16197585 GCF_000299155.1 Elephantulus edwardii
GATGATACCTTTGACATCCTCCCATAGCTCATCTGGTCTTCGCTCATTAGTGTGATACCTACACATAATCCAAATTTGCTGGATCAGTGCACAAGAAGCTTGAGCCCTGAGACTGTCTAAGGAGAGAATACAGCGCCTTTCCAAATAAAGGATGAGTTTTCTCCCAGAAGTTTATATGTGGTTCCTTGACAGCCATTGCAAGAGCTTTCAATCTCTCCTACAACTTACTAGCAACTCTGTTTCCTTCTCTAAAGTATATTGAGGGAATAATCTGAAAAATTAATTGTAGTTAATAAGCTGTAATTAGGGACTTATGGCTTCCCTTGAGGATAGGGCTGAAGACTACAGAATTGTATTAGATAATTTAATTAATACATTTCCATTACTTAATTTCCATTCTATTTTACTTGCTAGAGCAGAAAACCAGGACAGTGATGAAAGAATTTCCATTAAAATGAAATAAATTAGGAGTGGCATTCACTTCCTAAACAACATGCATCTGGAAACTCTATGAACTTTGAAAAATGATGATAATTTTAGAAAGGCATCAGGTCTTTTGTTCAAAGAGTCACTATGACTCGTGCTCTGTCAATGGCGATCAACAACAAAAACAATTTTAAAAGTTTATTATAAAAGAAAATATTTTTTAATACAATCTGTGGCACTAAGTGAGCAAAAATTCTCTGTACTTTTTTAGTTTTATTATCATTCTTACTTTTAGAAAAAATAATTAAGAGGATATTTTAGTTTTCAGTGAATTAATTTTGACATGAGTTGGGAAAAAATATCTTGGCTTTAAGGCAGAGACTTGTCTAAGATGTCCTTGGCTATGAAACAAAGAGTAATAGCACTAGTTATTAATTACTCAGGGAAGTAATAATATTTCATATAGCCTCACCATGCTGTAAGAGTAGATACTGTTGCTGTGTGCTGTGTGCTACTGAGTTGAAACTGACCTATAGTTGACCCTTCAGTGGGTTTTCAGAGGCAGTAGTATTCCAATATGATCCACAAATACAGACTCATTACTTTGCAGTAAGGCATTCTTTAGTCAGAACACCTTCTTCTCAAATGCACTTACAGGTACAAAGGTTTTTTTTTTTAGTTTTGCCAGTTCTGGCTCTATAATGTGGTCATTCCAGTTCAGTTCTATTTCACACCAGTCTCTGTTTCTGTGCTACCTCTGTTCCTTTCACTGGAGATGTGGTCTGGATCTTGAGCTAGCAATGAATCGCTGGCTCAAAAGGATACACACTGCTCTCTGTTTCTTCTTTCTTGACAGTAACAAGATTCCAGTTTTCTGCTTCTGAACTTGTTCAATTTAAGCCTGTTGGAATGACAAAACCGGTGAATCAGCTCTTTAGTGACCTGCACAGTTTCTGTCCCAATCCCAAAGTTTCTTTTTGCCTTATTTACATTGTTAGCAAGGTATCACATTTCTTCGTGAGGCCACAACCACACCATATTTGTAGAGTCCTACCTAGCTGTGTGGTGCAAGTCAAAACCAATGACTACAAAGTCACACTAAATATCACATATGCATTTTCTCTTAGTTGAAAGTCCTCCTATACTTATTTTCTAGTAAACTTTAAGGATTTTTCTTTCCAAGGCTAACTTATAGCTTTCTTCTTCTGGGGCCCCTCCTGTGAATTCTTTTAGTCTCCAGAGCAGTGAATTACCCCATTTTCTTTAATCTGGCATCATTTTGGTTATACTTCTATTATAAAGGTGTAACATCTGTGACAATACATACTTCAAAAATTTTGATCATTCTATACAACATATTAGAAGGAGGAGTGGCATCCACTTCCATAACAGCTTGCCTCCGTAAACCCTCTGAACCTGGAGAGAGGATGAAAGGCACCCAAGTGTCGAGGATTCTCCTTCATAGGTCACTATGAGTCACCTGCAACTTGACAGCACTTAACAACGACATACAACATAAGAACCTGACAGATTATGAATTTTAAAAAAATGGTGATGTCTGTCATTTCAGTGCAATGGGGAAATCATTTTTCAGTTCAAATGCAGTTCCTATGATAGAGACAGATTTTAAAAACATCAGCAATATGCAAATCAAGGAACTACACACTCCCAGTTAATGAGTGCATATTGACAAAAGTGTTTTGCCGCACTCACTTTTAATAAAACAAACTTCCCAATAAAGTGAATGAGGACCTTGTTACATAAAATCTGAACCTGTATATTTAAAAATAAAAGAAAAAAACAAATATCTTTAAACTCTTCTGCAATTATCAACAACTATCCTGATATGAGAGAGCAACCATTTTAGCCTAGATCACTGTGTTGCTGCTGTTGTGTGTCCTCGAGTCAGAATTGATACATAGCTGACCCTCCAGGAGATTTTCAGAGACAGTTAATTGCCTGGGATGAGATTGCCCATAATTCTCCCAAGGAGCAGCTAGTGGATTCGAACTGCATGACTTTGGGATTGCAGCGCAGCTTCTTATCACAAGGCCACCAGAACTTCCTATCCAGATCAGTATGCATCCCTCCAAATAAGGTTAGTAGAATCTGAGGGAGGAAAAAGACTTGCAGAAAAGAAAAACAACCCACTGATTTGTGGTAAGGAGTGATAGAAGTTAATCAGCAAACACTAACTAGTATTTCCTTTAGCTATCAATTACCTATTTTATAGTAGATGAACTATTATCAACAGTACACAACAACAACAGTATTAGCTCAAATATCCTCGATCTTCTGACTAAAGTTTTTTTAAAATGTTAGAAATAATCTCACAAGTATTATAACAGATCTGAATCAATTCAACTTATTAAAAATTATAAACATATCAAGATTTTAGTTCTCAAAACGAATTGACTGTGTAAGTTGTGTTCCTTACAGAATTTGTCTTAGCATTAGTATGTAATTATTTAATATTAATAACATAAAGTTATTTCTGTCTGTGAATGTTTATCATTTTTGTGTGTGTGTGTGTTTTCAGTTACTAATAAACAGTAGATAACATCAACATAGAGAGAGAGATCAGCTGGCCCAGTGGACAGAAAGCGATGCTACCAAGCCAAAGGTGGGTGACTTAATCTGCGGCCCTCAGGCCTGTCTTTCATTGTTCAGACATTCCTCTGGGTCGTATAGCCCTGGTGTACAAGTTGCCGTACAGCAGTCACTTGTGGTTGTTGTGAGGTTGAACACTGACAGTGACAGTAATGTGTCAAATGCGTTAATGGCTGGTTACCCAATGCAGGCAGAGAGTGGGGTGGAGTTCCCCGATTAAACCAAGCTTGGAAGGAGGAGTGGCATCCACTTCCATAATAGCTTGCCTCTGGAAACCCTCTGAACCTGGAGAGAGGATGAAAGGAACGCAAGCGTTCAGGACTCTCCTTCATAGGGTCGCTATGAGTCACCTGCGACTCGACGGCACTTAACAACAACAACAACAACAACAATAAACAGTAGACATTCAAGAAATAATTGTTATACAAAGAAATGAATAAAAATGTTCACTGTTTTCAGTGCACTAGTTGGATAGCCTGTGAGGGGTATTTATTCTATAAAGCTAATTAGAATAAATGTTGTTTAATAAAACATTAATGTAACAATACCATCCATTTAATAAATTAGTTTTTCCTTATATCTTCACATTACACATCAAGTTGCCATGAGTCAGAATTACAGAATTGACATGATGGCAATTTTCTATTTCTCTGCCACCTCAGCGTACCGAACAACTGATGTGAAAATTGCCTTTTCTTTTTTAATGTGTTACTGGTTTCCGTAGATTAAAAACAAAAACAAAATCAAAGCAAAACAAGAAGTATATTTATATAGGACAGATAAAACTTACAGATCCACAACATTGGCTCAGGTAAAACTCTGGGTTAAGGGTAAAATATATTCCCTTACTTTTAGTTTGGCTGTTTAGAATTTAAAAAACAAGAACAGCAACAAAAAATCAACCCAGAACGCCATGGTAATGTTTTTTGCCAAAAACCATATATGATAATGAAGAAAAAGGAAGTGGATTTTTAGTTCATGAAAAACTAGTATTCTCCTCTGAGAACACTCCAGATCAAGTCTGCACAGATATTTAGAAAACTTCAGATGCTCTGTCTCTAGACAACAGCTTGAAAAGTCTTTATCAAACCAAATTTAGATTGATTTGAATTGACTTCTCCAAAGTACAATCTGAATGAGGTTGTCAGTGTCAAAACTTAGGATGCTTTAAGCCGTATTCTCTCTCCTCATGTATTTCTCTGAAAACCAGGAAAATATTTCTCTTTCTGAATAAGATGCATGCCAAAGTCATGATGCTTATTTAAAATGGGAATAAAATAGAAAATCATTTTTATTAACATTTGGCAGATATGAATGATTACACATTTTTTTTATTGACATATTTGGAACAGATCAAATGTGAACACGACGAGCAGTTGTCACTATTTTATTGAAGAAGCAAGACAATTGTTACTCTAGGGTGAAGGGAAAGTAATGAAGAGTGACAGTAAAGAAAATATTTTCATCATTTGGCAAATTGAGTTATACATAGTAGTCACTTCCTAAATTAAGTTAGAGATATAGTTCTTGCAAATAAGATCAGCTTGAACAACAGAAATGGTAGATAAATAACTCAATTCTGTAATTTGATGAAAAGAGAATCTCTCATTTCTTAGAAAGCTTTACAGATTTTAATATACTGTATTTGTAATTTTTCTGCAATACTTGTGTACGGTGATCAACTCTGTCCACTCACCTCTCTTCCCTTAACCACCCCCCCCCCCCCCCCCCAAAACCAAACAATGAGCTAAGGAGTACTCCAACCCAGGAACATAACTCACCCAATGTAAGTCCCTGAAGAAGAGTTGGAATGAAAGCATCTCAGCAACAAAGGGTTTCAGCGTCCTCTATTTACTGGGTCCTGGTAACAGTTGAATGCCACAAGAATTGCCTATACCTAGCAAATACACCCACTATACAAAAACATGATCATTTTTGTTAAAAATTAGCTCTCTAAATTGGATCTTTTTCTGGGTTTTGTTTTTTAAATAATTACTTTCTTCTTTCTTTTTTAATTTCTTCACATATCAGCTGTGAACAATCTCCCAGGTAAGTCATCACATTCAAAGGTTCCGTTTCAGTCTGTTGAAGGATTTGCTCTACTTATGTTGTGTGTTAGGCTGTGTGTTCTGTTTATCTCCTGATAGTGAAAAGTTAATCTGAATTTCAATTATACACCTGTAACCAAATATTATAGATCTAACAGAAATTAAAGTACTTTGTTGAAATGATGGCAGAGAATACAAATTTCTACTCAACAACAAAAATAGCCTATAAAGACGGTGAAGTAAAAAAAGCTCCCTTTAGTGGAGACCTCCGTGTTAAACTTGTATTTCATGTCTGCAGCAGCAAAATTTACTTTTCTCTTTCTTGGTGAGTAAATGGAATGATTTATGGCAGATAACGCTCTCCAACTTCGTTTGCAGAAAACACCTCGGGAGCTTATTTAAATCAGACATAGAGCCACATTTTTAGACTTTCTTATTCTGATAAGTATCCATAGCGCAGAGAAAGGTCCTGGTGTTATTAGGCTCCATAGAGACCAGTACCGTTCATAGTGATTCTATGAACAACAGACCGGAACCCTCTCCCACCCTGTACCATCCTCATCATCTCTGACACAATTAATTCATTGGTGCAATAACTGTGTCAACTCATCTCCTTAGGGGTCTTCCTCTCTTTTGCTGACCCTCTATCTTTCCAAGCATGACATCCTTCCCAAGGAATAGCCTCACCAGTAACATGGCCACTAAGGAACACTCTGGTCACACTTCTTCCAAGACATGTCTGTGTCTGTTTGTCCTTTTGGCAATTCAAAGTATATTCAGTTCTCTTCTCCAACATCACAACTCAAAGGCATCAATTCTTCTATCATTCTTATTCATTGTCCAGCTCTTAGATGTATAGAAGTCTATTGAAAAGAACATAGCCTGGATCAGGCACACCTTAGTCTTCAAATTGACATCATTACTCTTTAGTATTTTAGAGAGGTCCCTGACAGCAGACTTGCCTGATGCAATCCAACTCCTGATCTCCTGACTGCTGATACCAGTGTTGTTGATTGCTGACGCAAATAAGATTAAATCATTGACAATTTAAATCCTTTCTCTGTCTATCATGATGTTGCTTATTGACCCAATGCAGAGGACCTTAGTTTTCTTGATATTGATACGTAATCTCTATTAAAGCTGTAGCCTTGATCTTCTGCAACAGTGTTTCAAGTTTTCCTCACTTTGAACAAGCAAGTTTGTGTTATCTGCGTAACATGGGCTGTTGGTGAATCTTCCTCTGATCCTGATGCCACACTCCTATTCAGAGTCCAGCCTCACTAATTGTTTTCTTAGCATACAAATTGAATAGATATGGAAAAATGATATAAACTTGATGTACAACCTTCTTGATGTTAAGCTATGCAGTGTTCCCTAGTTCTGTTTAGACAATAGCTTCTTGGTCTAGGTATAGATTTCTCATGAGTACAGTTAAGTGTTCTGGGACTCTCATTCTTCTCAATGTTAGCTATAGTTTGCTATGATCCACAGAGTAAAATGTCTTGCATAATCAATAAAACACACAGAGAGACATTCTTCTGGTATTTTCTATTTTCACCCAGGATGTATCTCACAGCTGCAATGATATCCCTGGTGTCACAGTCTCTTCTAAACCCAACTTGAACTTTCGGCAGTTCCCTGTCAATGTACTTACTATTCTAGCCATTTTTTTTTAGTGGTCTTCTTCAATGTTTTGCTTACAAGTGATATTAATGCTATTGTTTTCTAATTTCCCCATTCTATTGGATCATAATTCTTGAGAATGGGGGAAAATATGCCTCTCTTCCAGTCAGTTGGCCAGTCAACTCCCCTCCAAATTTTCTGACATAGACAGGTGAGTATGCCCAGGGCTGCATCTGTTAGTTGAAACACATCAATTGCTATCCTATGCATTCATGGGTCTTTTTTTTTTTTTTTTTTGCCAATGACTTCAGCACAGCTTGAACTTCTTCCTTTATCACTATTGGATCTTTTTCAAACAGTACTTTCTAAAATTTTTCAGTGTTGACCAATTCTTTTAATACAATGACTAACATCTTCTTTCGACATTCCTTGGTAATTCAAGATTTTTCCCATAACATCTCTCTTTATTGCAGTTCAAGGCTTCAATTTATTTTTCAGTTCTTTCAGCTTGAGAAATGCCAAGCGAGTTCTTCCTGATTGATTCTCTGTCTATAGCTCTTTGCACATTTTCTTATAATATCTTGCTTTGTGTTCTTGAGCTGTCCTTTGAAATCTTCTGTTCAGATCATTTACTTCAGTATCTCTTTCCTTTGATTTGTCTTTTTAATGCTAATGCAATTTTCAGTTTCTTCTGACTTCCATTTTGGTTGTTTTTTCTTTCTCTTCTGTCTTTATAATTGCTTTCCCCCCCCACCTCCCCACCCCATGGATAATATCCTTGATGTCATCTCACAGCTCCACTAGTCTTTGATCACTGGTGTTCAATGCCTCAAATCTGCAGTATTTTGGTTCTTATAGACTTGTTTTAATTTTCTTTAGCTCCAGTTCCAATTTACACATGCATAATTCATGATCTGTTCCCCAACTAGTGCCTCCTGTGGTTCTGACTGCTAATATTGAGCTTTTCTAATGATTACTTCCATAGATGTTCTCAATCTGATTCCTGTGCCATCTATCAGGTGAGGTCCATGAGTAATGTCACCTTTTGTGTTTTCTTAAAAGGTCTTTGCTTTGTTGTTGTTGTTGTTGTTTTTTGTCATCCAGTTGACTCTAACTTAGTGCCCCTGTTTGCAATAGCTCTGAACTCTGCTCTATCCTGAACCAATTTCATTGTCTGAAACACCTACTCCAAGTACCTCAGTCACTGAGTCAATACATCTCATCTAGGGTCTTCCTCTCTACTCATTCAAGCATGCTATTCCTCTCCTAGAACTGATCTCTTCTTGCTGCAAGCCCAGAGTATGTCAGATGGAGCTTCAAAATCCTTGTTTCCAAGAAGAAACTAGGTTTTACCCTCTCCAGGACAGATCTGTTTGTTTTCTTGGTGGTCCACGGTACATTCAATATTCTTCTCCAACACCACAACTCAAAGGCATTTATTCTTCTTCTGTCATCTTTAGTCATTGCCCAGCTCTCTGAAGCATAGCAAGTAATTGCAAAGGCCATGGCCTGGATGAGGCACACTTTAGTATCTAGATTGGTGTCATTGTTCTTCATTACTCTGAAGAGATTCTTAACAGCAGATTTTCCTAATACAATTTGTCCTTTGATTTCCTGACTGCTGGTGTCAAAACTGTTGATTGCGGAACCAAGCAAGATGAAATTGATGACAATCTCAATCTTTTCTCCATCTCTCATGGTGATGCCAATTGGCCCAGTGGTGAGAATCTTTGTTTTCTTCACATTGAGCTTCAATTCCTATTGAATACTGCTGTTCTTTACCTTCTGTAACTAGGATACATCTTGCAGTTGTCTTTTTAACTATGATTGCAGCACTATTCTTCCTCAGTTTTTCATTCCTGGCATAATAGATCATATGCTTGTCTGATCTGAAGGGACCATGGCCAGGCCTTATGTAACGTGTGTTCTGTACTTTCAAATGCAGTGAGACCCTGCTTACTATGCTTTTAATAAATTCTACTCTTCTTACTTATTGATCTTTAGATGATTTAATTTGCAGCTATCTGCTCACTAGTTAAATTTCCTTTGGTATTAAGCTCTGGCTTTCTTCTTTGATTCCTCTTACTCCCTGGATCCTATGGTTGGTGCTGGGTTAAATACAGGTGCATGCCAAAGTCAGAACCGATTGTGAACCATTGCTATACACAAATGTATTCCTTCTCAGAGCCCAAGAGATAAACAGAAAAAGTCAGACTACTTGTGCTGCAATATCAATGGCAAGTGGTTTGAATCCACCAGCTGCTTCATGGGAGGAGAATAGGCAGTATCTTCCTGTGTGATTTGTTGCCTCTTAAACCCTCCTGTAGAATCAGCTATGGGTTGCTCATGGGAATATTCCCAGCACTTCAAATTGAATCTCTCCCAGGACCTTTCTCTTTTCCCAAACTCATAGTAACTTAATGGATAAGGCAGTATATTGTCTTCTTTAGCTAGAAGTCCAGGGGCTTCAGACATCTTTGATTCAGTGGATCGACAACATCTAAGGTCTAGGCTGTGCCCCATCTTGCTGGTCTGTTTCAGATGGTGTTCTTCCAGAGGGTATAAGATAGCAGCAGCTGTTCCAAGAGGCACATTAAGACATAACAATGTCCTGAGGAAGCAAGATCATCTTTTGTGTTTCCTCAAATGGCTCAGCAGACTTCCCCCGCCAACTTTATTAGCAGAATTTTGCCATATGCTTATTCCAAGTCAAACACTCACAGAGGTGCCAACACAAGAAACGATGAATTATCATGAATAAAATGGGTATTAGGGCATCAACAACAAATATCTATAGCCTTTCTCCCTTCCCTATTTCCACTCCACAATGTTTGATTGATATCCAGGATGGTAAAAAATAGTTAAGTACTCAGTTGCTAATGTAACGGTTAGCTATTTGAGTCCACTCAGGTGCCATGGAAGAAAAGTCTATGTTCTACTTATAAAAAATCAGTCATTAAAACAATATAGAAAAATAAGTAAGTACATAAATAAATCAACAATTCATCTATCAGGTACCTATGAAGTTCAAATACTATAGTCATCAGTACATATTACACTTCAACAAAAAACACAAATCATCTCATCTGACATGAAGTGCCATAATGAAAGAGTGTGTGAAAGCAACTGTCAAAAAAAAATCAAATGATCTATTACTCTGATATTGACACGGCAAATTCGTTTCAAAAGACCTTGTCAAAGTGCTAAAGAGTAAGGATGCCACCTTGAGGACTAAGATACACCAGATCTAACCAATGATATTTTCAGTTGCCTCATTGTTGTTGTTATGTGCCGTCGAGTCGTTTCCAACTCATAGCAACCCTATGCACAACAGCCCTAAACCCTGCTCTATCCTGCGCCAACCGCACCACCTCTGACACACCCATCCCGATTACCCCAGTCACTGAATCAATCCATCTCATAGAGGGTCTTCCCCTCCTGCGCTGTCCCTCCACCCTCCCAAGCATAATGTCCCTCTCCAAGGACCCGTCCCTCCTGGCAACATGTCCAAAGTATGTCAGACGAAGCCCCAGAATCCTTGCCTCCAAGGAGTAGTTTGGTTTAATCCTCTCCAAGATGAATCTGTTTGTTTTCCTGGCAGTCCATGGTACATTCAGTACCCTTCTCCAGCACCACAGCTCAAAAGCATCCACTCTCCTTCTTTCCTCCCTAGTCATTGTCCAACTTTCTGATGCATAACAAGTGATTGCAAATACCATGGCCTGTATCAGGCGCACCTTAGTCTCCAGAGAGACACTGTTGCTCCTGAGTACCTTAGAGAGGTCCGTAACAGTAGACTTTCCCATCGCAATACGCTTTTTGATTTCCTGACTGCTGGTGCCAAGAGTGTTGACCGTGGAGCCAAGAAACTGAAGCTGTGAACACTCTCTATCTCTTCGTCATCCATCCTGACGCTGCCAATTGGTCCAGTGGCGAGAATCTTTGTCTTCTTGACGTTGAGCCTCAGTCCATCCTGAAGGCTGCAGTCCTTGACCCTTCGCAGCAAGTGCATGAGGTCCTCCTCAGTTTCAGCAAGCAGGGTTGTTTCATCTGCATAATGGAGATTGTTAATAGATCTTCTACCAATCCTGATGCCACATAGTTGCCTCATAGTCACATGAAAATTGGGAAATGCCTAATGAAAGTCAAATAACTGATGCTTTTGAACTGTGGTTTTAATAAAGAGTACTGAATATGTCATAAACTGTCATAATAATGAACATACATGTCTTGGCAGAGGTGTAGCCAGAATGCTCCTTAGTAGCAAGGATGACGATATCTCCCATATTTATGGCACCTTATTAGAAGGGACAATATGCAACATCATGACAAATGGAGAAGAGAGAAATTGCCAGTGATTCCATTTTGCTTAGATCTGCCATCAACATCTCTAGAATCAGCAGCCAGAAAAATCAAAAGATGTATTCCACTGGGCAAGTCTGCTTTTCAGGAACTCTCCAAAGTACTGAAGAGCAATGAAGACAGTTTGATGACCAAGGTGCACCTGATATAAACCCACGATCTTTTTAATTACTTGCTATGCTGCTGAAAATTGGATATTGAGTAAGGATGATATAAGAAAAATCTATGCCTTTCTGGGAGGCTAGAGAAGAGTGCTGAATATTCCATGGACTGTTGAAAGGACTAAGAAATATGTGTTGGAAAATGTATGGCCAGGGTGCTCCTTGGAGGCTAGGCTAGTGAAACTCTATCTCATAGACTTTGGCATGTTGTTAGGAGGGGCTAGTCCTTGGAAAAGGACATCATGCTTAGAACAGTAGACAGGAGGAGTAAAAGGAGGAGGAGACTCCACTATGGATCGATGCAGTGACTGTAGCAGTGGACTCAAGCATGTGAGAGATGATCAGGATGGCACAGGGTAGGGCATGGCTCAGATACATTGTTCATAGGGTTGCAAGGTGCTGTAGATTACTTGATGACAGTTAACAACAACAATCCTTGGGACACGATGTCACACATGGAAAAGTAGACGGGTAGTGAAAGAGAGGAGGACTCTCAGTGAGATAACCGACACAGTGACTGTAACAAGGGCTTCAGCACATTAGAGATTTTGAGGATGGTGAAGGATAGGGCAAGTTTTCCCATCCATTTTACTTGGGATGGCTATGAGTCAGAGTCCTGTTGACAGCACTTAGCAATAACAACAGCAACAAATTCTTTTTAGAGTTTGTTTCATTGTGTGCTTTCCATTACCAGCTTTACTGAAGTTGTTTAATTATAGAATAAAAATTCCAGAAGAATAGAAAAGACAAAACGGAGGGAAGAGATGCCAAAGTAAAGGAGATGCACAGATTAATTCAAAGGTAAGTTCACGAAGACAAAGCAAAGTATTATAACAGAATGTGCAGAAAGCTAGAGTTGGTGAATTAAAAGAGAAGAACTTACTTGGCATTTCTCAAACTGAAAGAACTTAAAAATAGATTTAAGCTTTAAGTTGCAATATTGAGACATGCTATGGGGAAAATCATGAATGATCCAGAAAGCATCAAAAGAAGAAAGAGAAATCTTGCTGTTTCTCTTTTGGGGCCTAGTCTGTTTGGAGTTCACTGAGATTCTGAATTGCCTATTTCCTCATTTTTAATGATCCCTGGAAAGTTTTTTCCTAGTGCCTCTTCCACAATGTTCTCAGTGCTATCTCCCCAGCCCCTTCCTGTTCTGGGATTCCAGTCACACATGCGGCATTCTGCTGGATGTCATCCTACATGATTCTAACATTTTCTTCATTCCCCATTTTCCTTCTAGTAACTCCTCATTGAGGTTCTTGTCTTCTGTCTTACAGATTCTCAGTTCCATCTCTTCTTTATCTGCTTTTTTGTGCTTCAAACATGTTGAAAATTTCTGAAATATTGGTATGGATATTCTGGATTGTATTCCCATGCTTTTCTAGTATTGTGTTGGTTGTGCTCTCTCCGTACTCTATTTTTTTTTTTTATTTGTCGCTATTCTTTACTTATGGTTTCAACTCTTTGTTCCATCATTTGTAATTTCTTCAGTAGCAGTTAATACAACTCTTAATAGTATATTTATTCTACCTTCCTGATTCTAGGGATCTGTGATTCAATGGATCTGTGACCTAGTCTGCTTTTTTAGAAAAAGGTTTGTTTTGTTTTTTAATAAGGTTTGGGTCTGCCTGATGCATCCTTGACATTATTTGATGCTATTCTTGGTATTAGTGAGGCTGTTTCTGTATAAGTAGCAGTCAGGAAACCAAAAGATGAATTGCATTAGGAAAGTGTGATGTCAGGGTCCTTTTGAGAGCACTGAAGAGCAACAATGTCAGTTTGGAGACTAAGGTGCACCTGGTACAGGCAATGGTCTTCTCAATTACTTGCTATGCGCCAGAGAGCTAGATAATGACTAAGGATTATAGAAGAAGAATTATGCCTTTGAGTTGTGGTGCTGGAGAAGAGTGTTAAACATACCATGGACTGCCAGGAGAACAAACAGGTCATTTCTGAAGAGGGTGAAAACAAGATGCTCCCTAGAGGCAAGGATTTTGAAGCTCCATCCCATATACTTCGGGCACATGGCTAGGAGGACAGACCAGTCATTGGAGAAGAACATTATGCTTGGAAAATTCAAGTGTCAGCACAAGAAAAGAAGACTCTGGATGAGATGGATTGACTCATTGACTAGGGTAATGGGGGTAGGCCTGTCAGGGAAAGTAAAATTGGCTTAAGATAGAGCAGCCATTGTACCTAAGGTCACTATGAGTCACAGGTGACTCAACAGCACATAACAATAAAAGTAAAGTAGCAACATATGGGGCTTTGATTGACTTCTAGTGTAATACAAGCTATCAACATGCTATCACTGCTTAACAAAATGCACACCTTTATATAATTCAATGTTGTTGTTGTTGTGTGCTATTGAGTTGCCTGCAACTCATGGTGACCCTATGTACAACAGCTCCGAAGCCTGATCTGTTGTGAGCTGGTCTCACTGACTTCGACACACCTACCTCTGTTGACCTAGTTACTGTATCAGTCCATCTCATCTGAAGTCTTCTTTTCCTGCACTACACTTCTGAACATGATGTTCTTCTCCAAGTATTGGTCCCTCCTGGCCACATGCCCAAAGTATGTGAGACAGAGCTTCAAAATTCTAGCCTCCAAGGAGAAACCTAGTTTCACTCTAAGACAGACATTTGTTTTCTTGGTGATCCATGGTATGTTCAAGACTCTTCTCCAGCACCACAACTCAAAGGCATCAATTCTTCTGTCATCCATAGTCACTGTCCAGCTGTCTGATGTATAGCAAGTAATTGTGAAGACCATGACCCAGATCAGGAACACTTTAGACTGACAATGTTGCTTCTCAGTACTCTGAAAAGGTCCTTGACAGCAGATTTACCTAATATAATTTTCTTTTGATTTCCTAATTGCTGGTCCCAAGAGTGTTGTCTTATAAATATTATATAATAGGGAGCTCTGATGGCCTAATGGTAAGAAGCTGCACTGCAATCCTGAAGGCTCATGGTTCAAACCCACCAGCTGCTCCATGGGAGAAAGGTAGGCAGTCTCCTCAAGTGCAATTAATTGTCTCTGACTCAATGGTACAAATAACAATGACAATATAATTCAATAGTAGACATGTAGCAAATACCAAGAGGTGAAGTGACCCGATTGCAATCTAAAAAAATAAAATCCAATCTAAAGTCTATGTTTCAATTTGGACATCATGTTTAAGGAAAAACAATACACTTTTAGTCCTTCCAGAAGAGTCAAATTAGAATACCATAACTTCTTCGTGAAATAAGACAACTTAGGGAACACAGTTCAGTGTTAGAATACTGGCACAAAGTTGGTTTGTAGTGGGGTTTTTGTTGTTTCAGGTTGTTTTTTTATTTTTTTTTAAATAGCACAACTCTCCTAAGTGTAGAATTCTTTTAAGCAAAAAAAATTTAATAATAGTTTTTAGAGTAAAAAGTTAAGTAAAAATTTTTCCTCAGTATCAAGAGAAAGTTCATCTAAATTAGAACTATTCAAGTATAGAATAAACTCTTTCAATGAGAAGATGTATGTAGCAGATAATTTTTATCTGATATTATCTGAATAGCTATCGGCCATATATCTCCTGCAATTCAAATCCACTAGTGATTCCAAGGGGAAAAGCTAGGAAAGACTCCTCCCATAAAGATTCACAGCCTTAGAAATCCAATGGAAATCTCGATATGAGTCACAATCCACTCCTCCATTCCTCCTTTGCCATCTTTATAGTACATAATTTTCAGATTTGATCAATACAAGATACCTGCTGAATCAATGAATGAAGACTTAAATGGATCATGTGAAAGTGTAAGTTTTTCTAGTTTTTTAGTGATTTTCAGACACTCATAAATGTTCGTCTAATTTGTAAAATGAATAATAATGAAAATGACAATTACAGGAAGAAAGTAGGAAATTCTCGACAACATTGTCGTTATTGTAATGAATGTTATTAAAAATGTTATGAATAGTTGAACAGAAAAATAAATTTGCTTTGCTAATTTTCACTCAAATCACAGTGGGTTTTGTTTGTTGTTGTTTTTTAAGAATGGATATTCTGAATATCGGGGGAAATAGCTAATGTGTGAATGTAAAGACACTGAAACTTTTAAAATGTTGGTAAAATTTAATAAAAGAATACTTTGTTAATGACTTTTACTCAAGTCTTAAATCCATCTATTAAAATTTGAGGATTTTTGTAATATGGAGTTGTATAGCCATCATTTAAGACTCAGCTGCATTTTCATCCAAGAGATCAATTTCTTGTATTCCTTATAAGAAATCTTTACAGAGCCATAAAACCTTTCTGTGCCATGGGTTAGAATACATTAATGGAATTCTATTGTTTTAGTCATATTATCTTAATTCAAATGAATTTATTTTGAAAGGCCAAATTCCTTATTAATTAACAATAGCAGCTGCAGAAGCAGCAACATGAAAATATATGTTTCTCAAGGGTCAAAGTAGGAAATTACTTGCTTAGATGGATAGAAATTTGACTGTAAAGGGGCATCTGTTTTCTACTCTAAAGCCTAATCCTCCCCTGTTCACTCTATTCATAGTTACAGTTATATGTTGTGTTGTTATGAGCCATTGAGTCAATCGCAACTCATAGCAACTGTTGAACCACAGATCTGAACCTTGCCCTATCTTGTGCAATTCTCACCACCTTTAATATACTTGAGCTTATAGTTATAGTCATTTTGTCAATCCATATTGTTGAAGTTCTTCCTCTCCTGTGATGACCTTCTACCTTTACAAGTGTGATGTCTTTTGCCAAGAACTAGCCCTTCCTAACAACATGTCCAAAGTATGGGAAATGACGCTGCACCATCCGTGCTTCCAAAAAACACCCTGTTC
>NW_006399776.1:16198185-16200031 GCF_000299155.1 Elephantulus edwardii
ATTGTGCTTTATAAAATTAATCACCATTGATCCATGCCCATTATTACCCCACTTTTTCAGGTCCCCGCTGGATCTTTCCTAATTCCTTCACCCCCTTGTTCTACCCACCAAACCTCAACTTGGAGATTTCCTCCCCTCTCTATCTTCAGCCTCCCTTCTCCCTTTGGATATTTGTCTTTGCTCTTTTGCAGCAAGTGCTTCAAGTCCTCCTCACTTTTAGCAAGCAAGGTTATGTAACATTAGTCTGCATAACTTAAGTTGTTGATAAGTCTTCCTCTGATCTTGATGCTACATTCTTCCTCATAAAGCCCACCTTTTAAAATTATTTGTTCTGCATACAGATTGAATAAATATGGAGAAAGGATACAGCCTTGATGCATACCTGTCTTGATTTTAAACCATTCAGTGTCCCCTTGTTCTGTTTACACAATAGCCTCTTGGTCTAAGTATAGGTTTCATATGAGTATAATTTAGTGTTCTGGGATTTTTTAATTTCCTTAAAGTTAGCCATAGTGTGTTATGATACACATAGCCAAATGCTTTTGCATAGCCAATAAAACACAATTGTATATCCTTCTGGTATTCTTAGCTTTCAGCCAAGATCCATAAGACATCAGCAATGGCATATTAACATTTGTTAATACAGCTTGAATTTCTTGTAGTTCTCTGTTAACTATTATTATGTAGTTCTCTGTCAATACTCTTCTAGCCATTTGCTAATAATCCTCAAGATTTTGCTTGCATGTGATATTAGTGATATTATTTGATAATTTCCAAATTCTGTTGGTTGTTTTTTTTTTTGTAATAGGAACAAATATGTATCTCTTCCACTCAATTGGTAGGTAAATGTCTTCCACATTTCTTGGCACAACCTGGTGAGAATATCCAGGGCTAAAATCTGTTCATTGGACTATGTCAATTGGTATTACATCTATTCTTGGCAGCTTATTTTTACAGATATCAAGTTTGAGTCCATCCCTGTACCTCCTGATCTGAGCTTGGAATTTAGCTGTCAGACTTTTGTCTTGGTAGCTAGAACGATAAGATATCCACTTGCTTGCTTTTGCCTTATTTTCTAGCATGTTCAAAATAATCAGAGGAAGTATTACTTAATATGTGCTCACTGTTAATTATCTTTAAAATGAATATGAATCAGGTCTGTGTGGCTTGCCACCACTGGAAAGTATCAGTTAGGATATAAAGTTACAAGTAACACAGGCAGTAGTTTAAGAAAAAAATTTAAAACTTATTGTAGTGATATCCAGTAAAATCCAGGGACACACAGGTAGACAATGATAACATAGGGCTATTGTATTAACTAAACATACTACTTAACTACTGATGTTCAATTATTTTGTCAATAAAGTTTTATCTTCCTTCTTGTTGTTCTGTGACATTGAGCCTTTAAAAATTTCTTGCCCTTTTCCTTTTCAGGTATGTTTAACGCATTGCCACACACTTTTAAATTGACGACAGTGCTTAGAAACATATTTGCTGTCATTTGCAGCAACGTGTTAAAGTAGGTTTAAATCAGTTAAATCAGTCTTGCCTGATTTCATTATTTTTAAATGAGAATATTTTCTTTTCCACAAATGGTATGAAATTATTCACCAGGTATTCTAGAACACAGAATTACTATTACCAATATACTTTTGTTATAACAGTTCATGATTTTACTTACGTTCTTCAAGATTCAAAATTGCTTCCTGAATTCTTTAAGATAAATTAAATTTGGACTATAATTCCATGCTTATATTTCTTCTTTTTTAAAATTTCAAGCTTATATTTCCTACATATGACAACAGGAATTTTAGGGAAGTAAAAATATTTTGTTTAAAGTTCAAGA
>NW_006399776.1:16203244-16211190 GCF_000299155.1 Elephantulus edwardii
AGTCAAACTACAGGGGGTACATTTAGTTCCAGTCTTAAAGGGTTCCTAAGGATCATAGTCTCAGAGGTTCTAGCCTCTGTTAGACCAGGGAACCTGGTGATTTTTATGCTTTTTGAGTTTTGATTTTTGAGATCTTCTCCTGTGATTGTATTTAGAGTGGAGCTGGGCACCATCTCGTTGTTCTAGTCTCAGAGTAGTGGCTACTGTAGTTTATGTGATCCACGAGTTCTTTGGACAAAATGCTTCTAGTGCTGTGGCACTAGGGATGTGACTGCCAATGTCAGATGGATCTTGGCTGAAAGCAGAGTACCAGAAGGATGTCTATTTGTGCTTAATTGACTACATAAAGGTATTTGACTGTATGGATCGCAACTAACTGTGGCTAACATTGAGAAGAATGGGAATCCAGAACACTGGATTGTGCTCAATGTGAAACTTATACCTAAACTAGGAAGCTGTTGTACGAACAGAGCAAGGGAGCACTGCATGGTTCAAGTCAAGAAAGATGTACATCAGAGATATATCCTTTCTTTATTCCTTTTCAATCGCTATGTAGAATAGATTCAGGAGGCTGGATTTTAGGAAGAAGAATGTGTCATCAGGATTAGAATCAGACTAATAACAACTTGCTTTATGTAAATGGCACAACTTTGGTCACTGAAACTGAGGGCTTGAAGCATTTGTTGCAGAAGGTCAAGGACTGTAGACTTCAAGATGGATTGCATCCCAACACAAAGAAAACACTGGGATAATTCGCAGCATCATAAAAGATAGAGAAAAAAAACCTTGGTTGATACACTATCACCACTCTTACTACCAGCAGTCAGGAAATCAAAAGATGAGTTGCTTTATAAAAATCTGCTGTCAGTGTCCTCTCCGGAGTGTCAAAGAGCAATGAGGTAGGTTTAAGACTAAGGTGTGCTTGGTCCAGGCTACGGTCTTCTCAATTGCTTGCTATGCATCTAAGAGCTGGACAATCATAAAGATGACAGAAAAAGAATCAATACCTTTGAGCTATGGTGCTGAAGAAGAGTACTGTACATACCATGGACTGTCAAAAGAACAAACAGGTCTGTCCTAGAGAGTGTGAAACCAGGTTGCTTCTCGAATGCAAGGTCTTTGAAGCTCTGTCTCACATATTTTGAGCATGCTTGGAGTCCTTGGAGAAAGACATTATGCTTGGAAGGGTGGAGGGTCAGTGTAGGAGAAGAAGATCCTGGATGAGGTGGACTGATACAATGGCTGGGGCAATGGAGCAAGTATGTTGGAGATGATGTGTTTGGCTCCGGATAGGGCAAGGTTCAGAGCTATTGTTTATAGGGTTGCTATGAGTCATAGTTGACTTGATGGCACATGACAACAACACAGCATGCATTTTTGATTTCTTAGTGCTTGTCTGTTCATGGCAGGAGACATCAAAGTACACCTTAGATGACAACTCATGAGTTTCACCAAAGCATAAAGTAGAAAATTGAGTTTTGTGGACTATATTGTGCCAACTGATCTTGATGCCTCCTTACCTTCCCATTTCCCCAGGCAATGGCTCTGAAAGTCTTAGAACCAGCTTGATTATAATCAAGACATATACATGGGTTTGCTTCCAGCCTATTGTCTCTATTATATATATGAATATTTTAATAGCATATAACAATATACATGTAGAAATAGTATTTGACAAACCTATGTGTGGTCTGGTGGCATTGTCTGAAGGGAATTGTGCTGCTAATATGAAGATCACTTCACTGGCAGTTAGAAACCACCAGTGGCTTTAAGGGAAAAGGATGGGCAATCTCTTCTTTGGTGATTTACAGCCTAAGAAAACTCCCTCAAGGGTTGGCAATCAGTGAGTCTTTGTCTTCTTGATATTGAGCCTTAATCTATATTGAAGGCTGCAATCCTTGACTCTCTGTAGCAAGCACTTCGCGTCCTCCTCAGTTTTAGCAAGCAGGGTTGTGTCATCTGCATAACACAGATTGTTGCTAGATCTTCCACCAATCTTGATCCCACATTTCTCCTCATAGAGCCCAGCCTCCCGGATGATCTGTTCTGCATACAGGTTGAAAAGGTATGGAGATAGGACACATCCCTGGCGTAGGCCCTTCCCAATTTTGAACCATGCAGTAATACAGATGCATTATTAGCAGCGATAGTAACTATGCCACCAGATGGCAGCCTAACCTAATTATGTAGATCTAAGAGTCTCCTGAACAGCGAGTTTTGTGTGCAGGATTGCTTTGCTGGCTTGTCAAGGCTGTAACCTTTCAAAAATAAATCACCAGAATGTCTTCCAGGGTGCCTTTGGGTAGATTCAAACCTTTAATCTTTGGCAAGTAGTCAAATATTTAACCATTTTGTCACCCTATGAGTTCTATATGTAGAGTGGGGAAATTAAAAACAAGACGATACATTTGGGATATTAAACACACACTTGCCCATAGTCTTCCAAGATTTCCTATTTACAGCTTATTCTTTAAAGAAAACAAAAAACCTGCTTTATTCAGTAATGACATATTTATTTTTTCTGTGATTTTTCTCCCCACATGTATTGTTGTTGTTGTTATGTGCCATCGAGTCGCCTGTGACTCATAGCAACCCTATGTACAACAGCCCTAAACTCCGCTCTGTCCTGTGCCAATCGCACTGTCTCCGACAGTCCCATCCCAATTATCCCAGTCACTGAATCAATCCACCTCATAGAGGGCCTTCCTCTCCTGCGCCGTCCCTCCACCCGCATGTATTACTCTGGTTTTTAATCCTTTGTATTGCTTCATTGCTGTCTGAGGTAGTAACTTAAAGATTAAGTGGGAAATAACAAGCTACCTTGTTTATAACACTGTCAACAATTGAAAGTGGCCTTGAGACATCTCTAATCCATAGGGAAGATTCCTTCCTGTTTTAAAGATTTGCTGGGATATTTGTTCTATTACCTACCCTAATATGTCCTCTACTGTTTTTTCTCAAACTGTGTTCTCTTAGCCTAACCCAGATTCCTAATGAGAGGAGCTAACTTATCTTGTTTTCAGTGAAAATCACAAACACAGCTTGTTACATTTACAGAAAATATCATCATCTCTTTTTACATTATTTGACTTTCCTACTCTCCAACTTTCCTATCTTTTTGCTGCCCTCATTTTTTTTTAAAAAAAGTCGACTAAAAATCCTAGTATAATAACTATTGTCGACTTCATTTTCAGCACCTTCTTGCCCAAACAAACACCTACAGTAGATTTATACTTGTGATGACATGAATAGTGTGACCTGTAGATCACAGGTGAAGAGATGGGTATTTTCTTGATTTGCTTTTTGCTTTTAATTCAAACACATATCAAGTCAGTGATTCAGTCAGGAAGACATGAAAACAGTTCCCAAGCCAGTCTCCAGACACACAGCCTATTGTTGATTGAAATCAGCCCTTTGATTCTCAAATGAGTCACCAGGCAAGTCTCAGTCCCCAGTCTGCTAGGCAGCCGCTGACAGAGCCCAGCTGCAGGGCCCTGGGAGAGGAGGAGCTTTTGAAGTTAGGAGGCTGCTGTTCTCCGTGGTACACATCATCCACAGCACTCATCCCTAATAATATCTCATGAAGACAATCTTTCCTGAGAGATAAATTAGACAAGGGCAGCAATCCATGTGACATGTGTCCAAACTCTGTGTCACACTGCAAATATGTGGGCATTAAGGAGTATGTTTTTCTGGCTGCAGCCCTGAAAACTATCTCACTCCCGGACCAACAACGCTGGGACCCATGCCCTATACACGTGCTTCCCAGTCAGGGCCATGTACTTTCTGCTCCAATGAGACAAGCTCTTGCTCACACACAACCAGGATCTTCCTGGATTGAAGGGAATTGCTGAAAACTCATAGCAGGTTATTGTGGAAACACATTTTCTTTAGCCAATGGGGGTTCTGTTCATTCTCTTTTTCTTCGTCTTTGGGATTTTGATGAGCACAAAAAGAAGCACGACAAGATCTGACTTTACCCTTCTATCACCAGGAAGGATTATGGGATATAAGTGGTCCTGCTTATACTCAGCATATTAAATATTAATTACCAGCTAAGAACAGAAAATCCATTTTCCAGCCCCTCTATTCTACTTACAACAGAGCTGTGTTAGATATATATAGTAGTAGTTGTTGTTATTGTTGTGTGCCATCAAACTGATTCTGATTCATAATAGTGTTAGAGGAGAGAGTAGAAATGACAACAGGATTTCCCAGACTATAATTAATGCGGAAACAGATGGCCAAGAGTGAGTTCAAACTATGGATCTTTTAGTTGACTGTGGAGCATTTAACCATTGTGCCACCAAGGCTTCATCAGATAGTTGTGGTGTTGTTATGTGCCATCAAATTGGCTGCAACTCATAGCGACCCTGTGTGCAACAGCTCTGAAGCCTGCCATGTCCTGATCCAGTCTCACTGACTCTGACACATCTACCCCCATAGCCCCTGTTATTGTATTAATCCATCTCATCTGAAGTTGTCTTTTCCTCTGGACAGCTTGAAGGTAACTGATAAACCCACCTTTCTCATGAGAACTTCCTCTTGCTACATGGAGATGAGAAAGGAGCTCTAGCCTGAGTTCCATCAAGTTTGCAGAGGGCTGTGGGGAGTGTGTGTGAGAGTGTGTGTGTGTGTGGTGTCTGTCGGTGCATGTATCAGAGGAGTAAGTTCTTCAATCTTTTACTGTGTCAAGCATATGTGCCAAGGATTTGGCATATATAACATCATTTAGTTATTACCCTAACTTTTCTGGGTCAACAAGACCATTATTTTAATTTTACAGGTAAGGAAACTAGACTGAGAAAGTAAAAGTAGAAATTTGCCCAAGATTTCACAAGCAGTAAGCATGGAATTCATTAAATTCTTCTGTGTCAGCCAATTCTCTTTGGTATAGTGCCTCTGTGTACTCCTTCCATCTTCTTTTGATGCTTCCTAAGTCATTCAACATTTTGCCTTCAACATCCTTAAGTATTGCAATTCGAGGATTGAATTTGTTCTTCAGTTCTTTCAGTTTAAGAAATGCCAAGCAAGTTCATTCCTTTTGATTTTCCAACTTCAGCTCCTTGTATATTTCATGATAATAATTTTTTTTAAATCAAGATTTTTGTTTAGACAATTAAAAATGTCATTTAGGCAGGCTCTCAATAGACCAGCCCCAAACATCCCATTTCTGAGGTTCATCATTATCCCTATAGCTCTAGCAGTTCTGGGACCAAGCACACAATGCATCACAGCGTCAGTATAATACTTTTGCTTAGCCTTCCCATGCTGCATTTTGAAATCTTCTGCTCAGCTCCTTAACTTTTTTCCTTTGCTTTGGCTTCTCAGCATCGTAGTGCAATATTCAGAGTCTCTTCTTTTCTTATGTCCATCTTAGTCTTTTCTTTCTCCTCTGTCTTTGCAGTGAATTTTTGCATTCTTCATGATTGATATTCTTGATATCCTCCCACAATTCATCTGGTCTTCGCTCATTAGTGCACAAGGCTTCAAACCTGTTCCTAAGATGGTCTTTAAATTCTGGTGGAATAGACTCAAGGTCAAAATAGTTCTTGTGGATTTTATTTCTTTAGATTCAGTTTGAATTTGCATATGAGTAGTTGATGGTCTGTTCCACCTGGAACAGCACCTGGCCTAGTTTTCTCAGGTTTCTTCTGCAGATGTAGTTAATCTGATTCCTGTGCAGACCATCAGGTAAAGTCCATGTGTATAGGCACCACTTATGTTTTTTATAAAAGGTACTTGGAATGAACAAGGAATTGATGATGAATGGAACTTTTTCTATCTCTATTACAGACTCCTTCAACTCACATAGAAACTGTAACAAGGGAGTGAGCACCAGATGCAGCGGGGAAAGTGAGTCTCAAAAACTGCTGGGAAGCTAGCCCTCCAGAACATCTAGTTTCTTGAGCTGTATGACACTTATCCCCGTACTCTAATAAGCAAAAGTGCAGATATACAAGTGTTAAACCAGTTGGTATTTAGAAATTTTTAATTATCTGCTGAAGTGTCTGTTGGGTTCTATAGCAGATAAAGAAAAAAATATGAAATCTGGATTTGGCTGTTAGCAAGTGAGGTAGGACTTGGGGCTTCAAGCTCGCTCTCAATCCTGGGGCTGCCAATGAACCAGAAAAGTTCTATGTTTCCTTTTTCCAACAGGAAAAAAATTAATAATCAATAGCAGTGAGGTTTTTAGTTTGTTGATCTTCAAACTCTTTACATGCTTAAAAACTGTTGAGAAAACAAAGACATTTGCTTATATGGGTTATAGTTAATGATATTTACCTTAGTAGAAATGAAAAAAAATAAAAGATTAAAACATTATTTTAAATAAACTTATGCTTATATTATGGTGAAAAAGAGCCATATTCCCTCTATAACAGAGAGAAAAGAGGCATTTTTAATCCCAAATTTCTTCAATGAATGACTTCAAAAACTAGATTCTATTTCTTAATCTAATTTGCCAACATATATTGTTTTGACTGAAGTATATTTAAAAAATCTAGTCAGATTTGCAGATGGAAACGTGGCAGCAGACTTCTTTAAAAAAATGGATAAACATGGAGGTCCTTAGACTATAGTTTGAGATCACGAGTCTATAGGTAACCTTGCAAAATTTAATATTATTCTATCACCTGGTATTGGTATAGATACAGGAATGTTTGTGAATGTGGGTGTTCAGTCAGAGAACTAACTACATGATTGGTGGGTTAAAGAAGTACTTCTACTCAAAAATATTTCCCTTTCCATGATCCTTCTTAGCCATTAGTCTTACAATATCTTATAAGGAGTTAAGATAATGAGTATTCTGATTAAAATGCAAATTATCCATCATCACTTAAATATACTTGCTACATTTCATAACATCAATTATTATACTTTAAAATAGTCTTTAGTAGTTGGAACATTGAATATATGAAGCATGAATGTTGGAAAACTAAAAGTAATGAAAACTGAGATGGAATGCATGGACATTGGCATTCATTAGTGAGCCAAGATCAACCTGCTTCGGCTGCTTTGAATCAGTCATGTGGAATACAATCTCAGGAATAAAAACCAGAAGAATGATGTAGCATTCATAGTTAAAAAGACAATCAAGTTGTGAGTACTAGAATATTATACATATGTATACAAGGAAGAACTATTAATACAATTATTATTTAAATATACCAACAACTTGAGCTGTAGAGAAGAAACTTGAAGATTTTTACCAAATCTTGCAGTCCAAAATGGACCAAACATGCAATCAAGCTATGTTGGGAACAACAAAGAAGGAATGGTAACCAGAAAGATTTGGTGACAAAAATATAGCCTGAAATAGAATTATCGACTTTTGTACATTGAATGATTTATTCATGGCAAATATGTGTTGTTGTTTTTTTAAAAAAGCATAAATGTTAACATTACACATAGGCCTCACCTGATGGACTTCATAGGAATCAGATTGACTGTATCTGTGGAAGGAATCTTTGGAAAAGCAATCAAAACCAGGCCAGGTGCTGACTGTGGAACAGAACATTAATTACTCATGTGCAAATTCAAATTGAGGCAAAAGAAAATGAAAACAAGTCCAAAATATGATCTGAAGTCTATTTCACTTGAATTTTAAAATCATCTTAAGAATTAGTGTGAAGCATTGAACACTAATGATAAAAAACCAGATGATTTGTGGAATGACACCAAGGATATCATTCAGAAAGAAAACAAAAGGTCATTACAAAAACAGAAGAGAAAGGAAAAGCCAGAACATGTCAGAAGAGACTGAAAATTACACTAGATCATGAGGAATGTAAATAATTGAATAGAAGATTTCAAAGGGCAGTTTGTGAAGGCAAAGTAACAGAAAGAAAATATGCAGAGATCTGGCATTGGAAAATAAAATAAGAAGAACTCACTTGGCATTTCTTAAGTTAAGCCTAAAACCAAATTCAAGCCTTGAATTCCAG
>NW_006399776.1:16214168-16267611 GCF_000299155.1 Elephantulus edwardii
GATATCCTTAATATCACATGCAAGCAAAATACTGCTGACAACCATTTAAAAATTGTTAGAACAGTACATTCAGTAGTTCAAGCTGGATTTAGTAGAGGTCTCAGCACTAGTGACATCATTGCTAATGTCAGATGGATCCTGGCAGAAAAGAAAGAATACCAGAAATATGTTTATTTATGTTTGACTGACTGGGAAAAGGCATTTGACTGTGTAGATCCTAACAAATTATGGCTAACACTGAGAAGAATGAGAATCCCAGAGCACTTAATTATGCTCATAAGAAACCCATATCTAGACTAAGAGGATTTTATGCAGAGAAAGTGAACATTAAAATTAAGAAAGGTGTGTTCAGTATTGTATTCTTTCTCCATATCTATTCAATCTGTAGGTTGAGCAAATTATTAGAGAAATTAGGCTCTCTGAAGAATATATGGTATAAGGATTGGAGGAAGACTCATCAATAATCTATTTTATGTAGGTGACACAACTTTGCTTGCTAAAAGTGAGGAGGACTTGAAGTGCTTGCTGGAAAAGATCAGAGAATAATACAACCTTAAGTATCGATGTCATCTCAACATCAAGAAAACAAAACTTCTCACTGCTAGACCAATAGGTAACATCATGATTGATAAGATTTCATCTTATTTGAATTCATAATCAACAGCCTTGGTACCAGCAGTCAGAATATCAGGAGACCTATTGCCCTTGGAAAGTGTACAGTCAGGGACCTCTCCACATTACTGAGGAATGATGGTATTAGTTTGAAGGCATCTGATTCAGACTATGGTCTTTTCACTCACTTGCTATACTGAGAGCTGGACAATAACTAAGGATGACAGAAGAAGAAATTTGGTGCCTTTGAACTGTGGTGTTGGAGAAGAATACAAAATATCCCATGAACTTCCAAAGAACAAACATGTTTTGAAGAAAGTACAGCCAGAGTGCTCCTTGGAGGCAAAAATGACAAATATTTTAAAAAACAAAAACAAAGAAAAAGACCCAAAACAACAACAACAAAAAGATAAAGCTTTGTTTCATATATTTGGGTATGTTGCTAGGAGAGTCTATTCCTTGGAGGACATCAGGCTTGGGAAGAGCCTCAGCCATGTGGATTGACTACAGTTATGGGCTCCCTTATTCAACACCATAAAATGGAAAACAAATACCCTTCCCCCAACTACTGGAGTATAAATTAGTAAATTGGATGAAAGGAAAGGCAATATACAATACAAATTTGATTGTTGTTAAGTGCTGTTGAGTCGTAGATGACTCATAGCAACCTATGAATGAAAGTCCTCAACTCTTGTGTGACTTTTGTCCTTTCTCCTGGTTTATAGGGTTTCCGGAGGCAAGCTGTTATGGAAGTGGATGCCACTCCTGCTTCCAAGCTTGTTTCAACTGGGGAGCGCCACCAAACACTGTCCACCATGGATAACCATTAACGCATTTGACACACCAGTGTGGCACAGTGTTTGGCTTCATAGCAACCACAAACTAATTTGATTGTTGTTGTTGTTAAGTGCCATCTAGTCACAGGCAACTCATAGAAACCCTATGAATGAGAGTCCTCTACGCTTGGGTGCCTTTCTTCCTCTCTCCAGGTTCATAGGGTTTCCGGAGGCAAGCTATTATGAAATGGATGCCACTCCTCCTTCATTCCAAGCTTTTTTTCATGGGGAGCTCCATCCCACTCTCAGTCTGCATTGGGTAACCAACCATTAACGCATATGACACATCAGTGTCACAGAAATTTGGTTAGATATTAAAATAAAAGCATTATATTAATAAATTATAATGGTGTTATAAAAATATCTATGAATGATAGAATGAAAAACAGTATAATTTGTAAACATTCAAATTAAAAATAATTATAAAATTAAAAATAACTACTATCAGAGCTAGGGGACATTTCTGCCTGTGCAGACAGGGCTCCATCAAGGAGGCAGAACCAGTTGTTGCTGCTATTATGTACTATCAAGTCAATTATGATGTATAGAGACCCTATGAAATGGCTCTAAACCTCATGCTATCCTGAGCCAACCTCAGTGTCTCCAATAAATCTGACCTCATTTTGTCAGTCACTGTGTCAAATCCATCTCATCCAAGGCCTTTCTCTTGCACTGACCTTCTACCCTTCCAAGCACGGTGTCCTTCTCCAGTGACTGGCCTATCCTGACAACATGTCCAAAGTAATGTGAGACAACAGTTTCAAAATCCTTGCTTTCAAGGAGCAACCTGATTTCACACTCCCCAAAACAAAACTGTTCTTTTGGCAGTCCATGGTATTTTCTAGATTCTTCTCCAGTACTGTAAGTTAAAGAACAAGCATATACACATAATAAGAGATTAAATGCAAACAGTTGGGTTACATGATTGTGGAGACTGTCTAGATAAATCTGGAGTTCTAGGACAGGCCAATAAAAGGAGTAGGGTGGAAACTTTTCAGCAAGAGCTGATAGTAGGATTTCTTCTTGAGGGAATCCTTAATGCTATTCTTAAATCGTGAGGGTGATAAAATCACAAGATCATGAGAATTTTATAGGATAGGTCAAGACTCAGATATGTTATAAGATCGCTGTGAATTGTTAGTGGAGTTGACTGTACCTAAAAGCAACAACAACATTATTAAATCCTTTCAACTGAGTTATCTGGGATACTAACAAAAAATTTTTGTAAAACTACTGATTTAATCATATCTATATTTTCTGATATTAATCACATATGTAACATACCACCTTCACAACTACACATAACCTATCTGTAAAATACTTAATCACATTTATAAAATACCTTGAAAACAAGACCTGTATTAATGTTTGATTGACTAACTAGACCAAGTTGAAAACCTGGCTGAATTGTGAATTTGGCTGTCCACCTTTTTCCTTCCTAAAAATGTTAAAATTTTTAGGAAAATCTTCACAATAAATAAGGATCAATGAAAATATAAAACAAGAAGGCAGGAATAAAAAGCTAAACAGGAAGAAAGAGAATGGAGGAAAGACAATGAAAGCAGAGAAATTACCATTGAAAATTACATCAAAATGGTTACAGAAAAATTAGAGAAAGGAAGAGTGAAAGAAGACTGTGTCTAAGTTAAATTACTTTTATCACTTACTTTGTAATATTAATTAGAGGAAGAATGTTTTCCTCAAGTCTTAATTTCCTTCCCCTTAGACCTGAATGGCATAGCTATCATAGCTTGCCAAGTAGGCTATCTTGAGCTCGGTGATCAGAAATTTACTAGTTTTAGATTCTGCCTGGGTATAGCCTCTGAGCAAACACTTTACTATCCCACACTCATTGGTTCCTCCTGATTTGACCTTATTCTCTCCTGGGCAAGTTCTTCAATTCTACAGCCAGATTATATTGTAGGTAGACTCAAAAATGGTCACCAGTGAGCCCTGAATCCTAGTATTCACCTATGCCTAAGTGAAGACTGGATTTAGTAATTCTTTTTTTTTTTTTTAAGTAGTGACAGCAAAGTGGTGGGATGTTGCATCTGAGATTAGTCATAAAGTTTATGAATTCCATGGCTTCCATCCTAACAGCTCTCTCCTTCAGTCTTGTGCTTGTTCTAATGAAGCAAACTATCTTATTGTGTGAGTTGCCCTAGGGAAAAGTCCAGGTAGCAGAAATTGAGAGTAACGTTCAGGCAAAGACAGACAGAAGATGAGGTCCCGAGTCCAATAATCCACAGGAAACTCCAGCCTGACATTAAGATATGAGTGATCTTAGAAGTGGATCTTAGTCAAGTCTTGAGATAACCAACTTCAACCTTCATGTGAGAGATCCTGGGACAGAAGACCCAGTTAAATAAACTACACCTGCATTTTTTTCCACCACAGAAACTGAGGTGATAAATGTTTTAAGTTACTGAACTTTGGAGTAATTTGTTATACATAAATAGAGAATCAATGTAGATGTCCAGAATTTAATTCCTTCCATTTGTTAGTGGTACAATCTTGACCAAGTCACTTGAATTCTATACAGTAATTAAATCCTGTGTAAAAGACAGATAATAATTCTGATTATATCAAGCCACTGTAGGACTAAATTATTTAATACATGTGAAAAAATCAGAACAGTGCCTGACATAAGGTAAACAGCTTACTATTTTTAAAATGTTCATTGCCCTTAAATGTTTATGGAAAGCACTTTCTACACTGTCATGGAAAAAAGTACAAAGTTACCCCCATGCCACTGAAACTAAATGCAGTCCTTGGGGTGTTAGCCTTAAATTTTCAACATTAGCTTGCTAAGCTCCTGCCAGTTTCATTCAGTTCTAAACTTGGAATGGCATGTTGGAATACACAGGTGGCCGCAGAGAGTCCAGTGTCTCACTGAGCTCACAAGATCCCAACATACTGGTAAGTATTTAGGAAGCATCCTCCACAGACTTCTTTTCATATTTGATCCATTCTCTCATGTTGTGATTGTATTCAAGGATTTTCAGAGTACCAGGTGTGGAATTCCCTGCTGTGGAATCAGGCAGGGCTTCTGGCTGTCAGGATTGGAGAATTGTCAGTGGCATGGAACGTTGAGCAGGTACTTCATCTGCTCTGATTGCACATAGCTTCAAAATCTTGTACCGTTTGTGGAGGTGTTTACAACAGGGAAAGGCCAAACTACAGGATTGTTGTTGAGTGATCTACAAATTAGATCTGTAAATCAGATCCTTTGCTTATCTCTAAATGAAAGCTAATATTTTACCCATTCCAGTTTTGTAAATGCTCGTATTGTGAACACATAAATATTTGAACAAATGATATCTATAACATATCTGTTACAGTTTAAGGAATCTGTAAATATCAACGATTGGAAAAAATAGTAAAAAATAGCAGATAAAATTTTAAATATTAGCTGAATAGGACTTGCCGTTTTGTAGCAGGAGGGCTTAACTCGGATCTCAAAGAATTCTTCCACTCCACAAAGATTCAGCAATGACACAAATGCACCATCTGTTGACCCAGGCAAAAAAGCTGTCACTCAAGTGAATTTCAATCCCTATTCTCTTGTCCCTTCTCAATCTGTTTTCCACAAGCTTGTAGCAGCTGCTGGTATAAATGTAGCCTTAGAAATAGTTCCTAAAGCTATGTTGATAATACAGCGTACTAAACAATAAAGTGATTACGGATCAATCCTCTAATTTAACCATTTCAAATTGATTTAAGAGTCCTTCGTGTCTCCTTGTTAGAATCTGAGGCAAGCAGAATATCGTGATTTTCTTTAGCTTTGAAATCAGATAGATTTGAGTTCAAATCCCAGTTTAACCATGAAACTTTAGTGAGATCCCTTAACTTATATCTCAGCCTTCTTGTGTTTACAATGAGGATTTACCAGCTGCTCCAAAGAAGAAAGATGGGCAATATCCTCCCATGCAATTAATTGCCTATGAAAACCTGCTGGAGGGTCAGCTCTGGGTCAGTTCTAACTTAACAACACAAAACAACATTATGGCATGATGGAACTTTGATAATTTAGTGGTAAACTTTGATAATTTAGTGGTAAAGAGTTGCATTGCCTATCCAAAAGCATGTGGTTCTAATCCATCAGTTGTGCCAAAGGAGAAAGACAGGTAATCTCCTCCTGTGCAATTAGCTGCCTCTGAAAACCCACTGGAGGATCAGCTAAGAGTCAGTTCTGACTTGACAGTACACAAAACATCATCTTATGGTATGAAATGAGGTGCTTAAGATAAGAGGTCCTTGCTGAAGAGAAATACTGAAAGTTGTATCTACTCTGGGAATACAGATTTTAGAAGAATCACATCATGTTCAGCATAAACAACTTCGCATATGCCAGCATAATTGAGGGATTGTGTCCAAGCCTTCAATGTTGAAAGCCAGCATCTGGTTCAGGGGAGCTCTTGGACTCATTCTATGTATTGCCACGCTCAATCATTCTACTCATTGCAGTTCATTTTGGCAGCACTAGCTAAGGGTAAACTCATCCCTCCAAATAACTTGTCTACTTCTTATTTGTTATAATCATTTGACGTCTACCAATTCCTTACTCCATTGCTCTTATTTTACTTTATGCTCATATTTTGTTTCTAAATTTCCATTCTTAAGGGTAGGAAATAGAATTTTTAACTAACTTAAATCACTTCACAGTTGTAGGTACCATGAAATGTAGTCTACAAACTTCTGTACGTACCTACAATTCTGTACATGTAATTTAAAGATGTCATTAAAATGAGAGGACTGGGCTCCAGTGCCAAATTCTGGGCTCACTAACCCCACTCTCTCCTACCAACTTCCTCCAGAATAGGTTGGCTTTTAACAAGTCCATAGGAAAGTGCATTACCCTTGAAAAAGTAGAGGGTCAGCAAAAGAGAGCAAGACCCTTAGTTAGATGGGTTGACACGTTGATTGCCACATGAGCTTGAGAATGGGACAAGATGCATGTGAAGATGTACAGGATGAGGCAAAACTGATCTGTTGTGCGTGTGGTTGCTATGAGTCAGGGTTGACACAACAGCACCTAAAAACAGCAACAACATCAACATTTGGGCTTGAGTGGTAAGCATGATGAAAACATTATTTATTCACTATTGGGAGAAACTTGTGGAGCCTCGGTGATATAGTGGTGAAAGCACTTGGCTTTCAACTGAAAGTCAAGTGGTTTAAATTCACTGATTGCTTCATGGAAGAAAGGTATGACAGTTTTCTTTCATAAATATTTACAGCTTTGGGAGCCCTATAGGGAAATTCAACTGTACCCTATAGAGTTACCTTAAGTTGAAATGGGCTCAAAAGCAACAGGTTTGACTTTTGGTTGTGTTGTGACACCATGTTTCCGTATGTTTTCCTTGGGAAAATCACTTTATGTTTTGACCAGTCCAATTTTCAACTTCATGAGACTTTTCTGAGATAGATAGAGCAAGTTGGAAGTTCTAAAGAATGAATACTTCTTGGAGGTCAACCATTGACTGAAGGGGGGTTAATATACAAAACCCCCAGGATCCCTGTTCTTCTGGTGTGTGGCTCTGAGGTGGGTGTCCTCTTGACTCCCAGAGTTCCATGTAAGTAGTCTCTACTTACAGTGGTAATTGGCTTGATAACATACTTGTTACTGATTTTTTTTTCCTTTCCAATCTTACTTCCTCACTTTCTTACTTTCTTACTGTTATTTCCTGGGACTACATTTGTTGACTTGTTGGTACTCAACACCACCACCAACTCTTGAATAGCAAAATACTATACAAGTGCTGTACCCATAAGAGTTAACTACAAAACAAGCCAGTATACAAAGATAATAAAGCAAACATGAAGGCTATGGCAAATAGAAAACCAATAGTCCAGCTTAGGTCAGTGTATCTGCCAGCCCAGCAGAAAGCTAGAATTGGGGTGCCCAATCAGGTCAGAATTTCTGCTTATGTGAGTAGTGACTGAAGTTCCAAGATGTGAGCTAGGTCCTGGGTAGTACTTATTCTTGTCTAGAGTGTGTTAAGAGGCTGGGGTAGAGTTTGTACTGGCTTCAAAGAAGTCTCATCTAGTCTGGCTAACTAGAGATTGTGTCTTTGCCAGTCCATGGGATGGGTGCAGGCAGGGTACTCACTCAGAGATAGCTAACATAAAGAGACAGTCACGTCAATCTGATTATGTCCAAATGTAGACAAATATGGCCATGGAGTATGTTAGGTAAGGGTGCCCAGTAAGAGGGAAGGGCCCTAGATAATCATATAAACAATTATTCAAATGATAACAAACTGAAGAGGAATAAGGTTGCATTTAAGACAAAAAGATTATTTCAGGACCTGTCCTGGTGTATAATGCTATGAGTGATGGGATAATATCCATATACATCCAAGTAAGACCTGTTAATATAACTATTATTCAAATACACAAACCAACCACTATAGCTAAAGATTCAAATATTGAGAACTTCTACCAACTTTTTTAAAAGAAATTTTTATTTTGCATTAATTTGCTTACAAAGTTCATATACATTGTGTTTCACACTACTCTTTATTCATATTGTGTTTCATACAATCATTCTCATTCATTATAGAAGATTAATCAACATTGAACTATATCCACCATTACCCTGTCTTTCTAGATCCTGGCCAGATCTTTCCCATTTTCTTTACACACCCCTCCCTCCACCTATGAAGTTGTGTGACCGTATCACTTACCCCTTGCCCATACTCACCCTTCTGTGCCTACTCTCCCCACCTTGGATCCTCATATACCTCTTACTAGTTATCTTTCTATTTCTACAATAATGGTCTTATATAGAATTTGTTCTTATGAGACTAAATTCACTCAGCCTAATGCTCTTCAGCCCTTTCCAAGTTACATAGCAATTTTCAAAATCATTACTCTTGAATGCTACATAGAATTCAGTAATGTTAATATACCACAATTTCTCAATTCATTCAATTGTGTCTCCCAACTTTTGCAGCCTGCAGTTAACTGAATATGCAATCAAGATGCATTATCAATGTTGACTGGAATATAAAAGTTGGGGAAAAAGAGGGACAGATAATTGGTAAATACAGATTTGATAACAGAAATGAGACTGTAGATCAACTGATAGAATATTGTACAATGATTTGCTCACTGAAAATACCTTTAAAAAAACTTAAAACTGTGATTATACACAAAACCCACTTGATGAACTATGCAGGAAACAGATTGATTACATCTGTGTAAATAGTTGATGGATGGATCTCAATATAAGCAGTCAAAACAGACCAGATGCTGACTGTGGAACAGATAATCAATTACTCACATACAAGTTCAAATTGAAGCTGAATAAAATGAAAATAAGTGCATGAAAACAAAAATATGATCTAATTTATTTTAATTTTAATTTATTTTAATTTTAAAACCATCTCTAGAACAGACTGAACATTAGATGAGTTGTGGGATGACATCAAGGATATCACTGATGAAGAAAGCAAAGACTATTGCAAAAACAGCAGACAAAAATCAAAAGGGATGTCAGAAGAGACTCTGAAATTTGTATTAGAACATCAAGAAGCCAAAAGAAAGGGGAAAAATTGCTGGTTAGAGAGATGAATATAAAATTTCAAAGGGTACCTCCAGAAGATAAACCAAAGTATTATAATGAAATTTGCAAAGAACTGCATCTAGCTAATAAAAAAAGGAAGAACACATTCAACATTGCTTAAACTGAAAGAACTGAAGAACAAATTCAAGCTTCTAGTTATAATACTAAAGACTACGAGAAAAATACTGTATGATACAGGAAGCATCAAAAAGATGATGGAAAGAATACACAGTTACTGTACTAAAATGAATTGGTAGACACGGAATCATTTCAGGAAGTATTGATAACAAGAACCAATGGTAATGAAAGAACAACGTCAAGTTGCACTGAAAGCATTGGGGAAAAAAATAGGCCCCCAGGAAATACCATAATACCAGTTGAGGTATTTCAACAAACAGATTCACCCCTGAATTTGTACACTGTTGTTCTTATTGTTAGGTGCTGTCAAGTGAGTACAACTCCTAACAACCTTTTGAACACCTAATCTGAACACTGTCCTATTCCTTGTCATACAATCTCTGAAACACTCAAGTCCATTGCTGCAGTCGCCATGTCAACATGCCTAGTTGAGTGTCTTCCTTTCTTTCTCTGCCGCTCTACCTTCCCAAGTATGATGTCCTTCTCCGAGGAATAACTTTTCCTAAAAACATGCACAAAGTGTGTGAGATGAAGCTTCACCATTTTAGCCTCTGAGAAGCACTCTAACTGAATCCAAGATGTATCTGTTTGTTTTTTCCCTGCAGTCTATGGGATCTTCAACACTCTAACAGCACATTACAAAGGCAGTGGTTCTTTATCCATAGTTATTGTCCAGCTCTCAGATGTATAGCAAGTGACTGAAAATACTATGGCTTGAATGAGAAACACCTTAGTCTATGTCAAGAAATTTGAGAGACAGCTAACTGATTGGATAAGATCCGTTAAAAAATTAGAAAAGGTGGACCATCAAATGTGGAAGTCACCAAATAGTATTGTTACTATCACATGCAAGTAAAACTTTCATGAAGGTTATTCAAGTACAGCTAGAATAATACATTGACAGGATATTTCCATAAATTCAAGCTGGATTCCATGAAGTGACCTTGACGCTAAGGAGATCATTGCTGATGTCAGATGGACTGTGGCTGAAAGTAGAGAATATCAGAAAGATGTTTATTTGTGTTTTACTGACTATGCAATTGCATTTGACTATGAGGATCATAACAAATTATAGATAACACTGAGAATAATGGAAGTCCTAGAACATTTAGTTGTGCTAATTAAAAACCTATATATAGCCCCTGAAAAGCTATCCAAACAGAATAAGGGAAAAATGCATGTCTCAAAATCAGGTAAGGTAAAAAGCAAAACAAAACAGAACAAAAATCCCAAAACAACCAAACTACAACAACAAAACAATCAGGAAATGTGTGTATGAGATTTGTATCCTTCATCCTTACTGAGTCAACTTGTTTGCTAAGCAAATTATTAAAAAAAATAGGAGAAGAAGGTGTCATCAAGATTAAAGGGAGACTCATCAATAAATAGATGATACAACCTTGCTTGCAGAAAGTGAAGTAGACTTGAGACATTTGCTACAGGTCAAACAGTATGACCTACAATATGTATTACATCTCAACATCAAAAAAAGAAAAATCCTCATCATTTGACCAATAGGCAACACGAAAGATTGGCATTATTATTTCATTTTACTAGGATTTACAATAAAAAATATTTGTTGCATTGAAGAAATTTACTTTCAAAATGTTAAAGAGCAATGATGCCATTTGAAAATTAAGGTTCACCTGATCCAAGACATGATACTTTAAATTGCTCTCCTACACTTCTGAAAGTTGGACAGTGAATGAACATGGCAGAAGAAAATCAGATTCCTTTGAACTATGGAGTTGGAGGAAAGTATTGAATATCCCATGGACTGCCAAAACAACAAAGAAGTCAGTCTTTGGAAGAAGGGCAACCAGGGTGCTCCTTAGAGGTAGAGATGATGAGACATGGCCTCAGATACTACGAGTATGTTGTCATAAGGGGCTGGCTATACCTTGGAAGATAACAAGCTGGAAAAGATGAAAGGTCAAAGAAAGGAATTCCCTCCACAAGATGGATTAACAATGGATAACAAAGGATATAAGCATATCAGACAACATGAGGATAGCACAGGACAGAGCAAGGTTCAGATCTATAGGACTGTCATGCATTGTAATCGACATTAAGGCACTTAACAACAATAACTACCCAAATGCTGATTTCAGAGTTTACTAAAGGGAAAATAAAAAATTAAGCTAACATTTGTTCATTTCCATGCACTGTTCTAAAATTCTTAGAGACATTAACGCTAATTCTCCAATCATTACTTCCTTTTTACTAATAGATTTAGAGGTACCTAAAACATCTTAACTAAGTTCTGAAATCTAAGAAGTGCAGGTACCAAAATGTAAACAGGGTTTGATGTGCAAAAATTAAAGCGAATTGTTTTGGTAAAGAGTCTCTTCAAATAACTGACCAAGTTCATCTAGAGTCAGAATATTTAATATAAAAACCAATATTCAGAAGATAATGAAAGACAGTAAGTTTTGCTAATGACTTCTGGAAGAAGCTGTGATTTCTAGCCAGTGGGCAGGATATCTCTTCACTATGGAGTTTGAAATCTGCTTATACAGATAAATTTGATGCCCATTGAAAACAAAGCTCCTCCGTAAATATTTGGCCAAGTTCACTTTCATTATCTTTGAATCCTCAGGTCTGGATGAATTTGGTCAGTTTTTGTGAAGAAGATACTTTATTACAAGAATCTCAGAAATAAAAAATGTAGTCGTGAATACCAGCGCAGAACTGACCAGGGAGGAATAGTGTTTGTGCTGACATTGTGACTAATTAGCACTCAGTATTTCTATTGGTTCCTTAACTAGTTTTACAGAAGTCAGGATTGTGACTCTAGTTATTACTTCTTTAAGGATCATAGAGATGATGAGAGAAAAAAAAGGAGGTAGTTAATATAGAAAAGAAGAATTAGTGGAGAGGGATCTTAAAAGTTGTCATGCAATTGAAGAGATGATGATATATAGCAAGAAATATCCAGCATTAGTTAGAAGTGCTGGTGATAAAAATCTGGGCATGGAGGTAGCAAATAAGGTAATATTCATTCACTGCTGTTGAGTCAGAACTGAATCTTAGCTGACACTCCAGTGGCTTTTCAAGAAGCTCTACATTCCATAGAAGGTTTTTCATCTTTCTCCCTCAGAGTTGCTGGTGGATTTGAACGGTCAGAGGGTTTTGCAGTGCAACGCCCCGTGGACTCTACTACGAGAGTTTACTGTAAGAAAAGACAAGATTTGTATTAGAATAGAGGAAATTCAGTGTTGGACTCTCTCAGGTATTCCCTTTTCTAAAGTCAGGAAGAAGTCATAGAAAAGGAGATAGAAAAATGATAATCAGAGAAGTAGGAGAATGTTTACTGATATAGCTGGGATCCCAGGGATGGTCAGAACCTTCAAAATAGACTAATCAACAGGGCTAAATACTTTTGAGGGTGAAGGACAACAACTACAAAATTAAAATGTGGTATTTAGGATGCTTCTCCTTACCTTTCAGGCATAGACTGCAATACTGTGGTACAAATCTAGAAAAGAAAGCATGGGAGATGTGAAAAATGAAGTTATGACGTTTTGTAATTTAACTGTTTGTTTCATGAAAGGCTTTTTCAAGAACTACTCCAATATGTGAGTTTCAACAATCTGCTTATCTCCTCAGCACACAGTTTTAAATTATAAAATGTCTGTATATGACATAACTTAAATTACCATTTGCCCCGTAGTTGTTAGTATTTGTTTGAAAGGATGATAAAATATCTCATAGGACATAGGCTGCGATAATCACAACAGAAGACTCACACATGCATTAAGTTTTAAAAAATTAAATCTTAATAAATCTACTCAATATTTCAACTATATATATAAGATAATATAACTCTATTTGATGAGTAAGAAGATACTCCAGGATCTCGCTGTACTTCTGGGTCATTATTATGAATTCAATTACAACAAAAGCAAGGAAAATAAATACCAGTTGAGGAGCCAGGAGATCTGGGCTCTAGTCCCAATTTTCATCAATTCAGTTCACCTCAGGAAGCCCCAGATGCTGCCTCTTAGACCAGGCAATATTGGCCTCTGATCTCATGTTTTTATCTCCTTTACAGTAAGCAAAGAAAAGAATGAGCCTAAGAGAGCCAGGGAACACAAGAAAATGAGAGTGTATTCGAGCTACTAATAAACTCAAATGTACTTACTTCTGATATATGTCTTTGCTTTATTTTAGGGAGCTCTGTTGTTGTAGTCTGTAGGGAGTTGTTCTGCCTCTCTGGTGGCGCAAATCCACCAGTGACTCTGTAGAGCAATATGAGCAATCTTCTATGTGATTTACAGTCTCAAAACCCCAAAACAGGGGTATTCTGTCAACTTTTGTTATGACCCTTGTCTAAGATGGTATTGCCAAATGTTTTGGTTGTTTTTTTCCCCCTCAGTCTGTAGATTTTCTTTTCACTCTGTTGGAAAAAAGTTTTTTAAGTGCAACAGAGATATAATCTTTAGAAGGTCCCATTCATCAATTTTATCCTCTCCAGATTGTGCATTCATAGCTGTATTTGTCAGGTTTTTTTATACAATAAAATATTGCACGGCTTCAGAAGAAAAAGACTCAATTACAAAATGGGCAAAATATATGGAAAGACTTTACACAGAGGAAGATATTTGGATGGCCAACAGACACGTGAGGAAATGCTCAAAATCACTGGCGATAAGAGAAATGCAAATTAAAACCACAATGAGATATAACTTCATAACAGTAGCAGTGGTAAAGTTTAGCAGAGCAGCAAGTAATAAATGTTGGAGAGGATGTGGAAGGGGGGGAGTTCTCATATAGTCTTGGGGGAATTGTGAAATGGTATAACCACTCTTCAAGGCAGTTTGGCATTTTCTCAAAAGGCTGAACATAGAAACCCCATATGACCCAGCTATTCCACTACTAGGAGTATACACCAAGGAAATTAGAACTGAGACACAAACAAAGATTTGTACATCAATGTTCATAGCACCATTATTCACCATCTCAAGAATATGGAAACAGCCCAAATGTCCAAACATAATGAAATGGACTGAGAAAGTGTGGTACATTCACACAATGAAATAATATGCAGCATTCAGTAGCAACGATTTAGAAAAATACCACATAACTTAGGAGAAACTGGAGAGCATTATGCTGAGTGAATTAACTCAGTCTCATAAGGACAAATACTACATAAGACCATTGTTGTTGTTGCCATTGAATTGCCTGCAACTCACAAGGACCCTCTGTAAAAGAGCCCTAAACCCTGCTCTATCCTCTGCCAATCTTATTGTCTCTGACACAACTACCCACTTTACCCCAGTCACTGAATCAATCCATCTCATTGAGGGTCTTCCTCTCTTGTGCTATCCCTCCACCCTCTGAAACATGACATCCCTCTTCAAGGACTGGTCCCTTCTTGCAATGTGTCCAAAGTGTGTCCAAAGCTTCAGAATCCTTGCCTCCAAGGAGCAGTCTGGTTTCACCCTCTCTAAAACGAATCTGCTTATTTTCCTAGCAGTTTATGGTATATTCAATACACTTCTTCAGCATCACAGCTTAAAGGCATCAATTCTCCTTCTATCAACCCTAGTCATTGTCCAGCTTTTTGATGTATAGCAATTAATTGCAAAGACTATGGCCTGTATCAGGCTCACCTTACTCTCCAGACTTTGAAGTCTCTGACAGCAGACTTTTCCAATACAATTAGTCTTTTAAGTTCCTGGCTGCTGTTACCATAAGTGTGGAGCCAAGCAAACAATGAAAGGATAACTAGTAAAACATGGGAATCCAAGGGGAGTACAGGTGGTAGCAGAGGTTGGTTAGGTGATAAATCACTGGGTTGCACAATTTGCTGAGTGGAGGGAGGGCATTAAGGAAATGGGAAAGATCCATCTGGGATCTAAGAAGATTGGGTAATTATGGGCAGGGTCCAATGGTGGTTGATTTTATAATACACAATGCATGGGAATTATTGTTTGGAATACAATGTAAATGGAGAATAATGTGAAGCACAACGTATATGAACTTTGTAAGCAAACCAATATAAAATAAAAATTAAAACCAAAAACCCCAAGAGAGTGTCAGCTATGAGTTGGTTCTGAGTTGAGACAATGAGACAGATTGCTTTAAGTTAAAGTAGTCTTTCTTTTATAAAGCCATAGTAACAGTCATTAACAGTTGGGTTTTTAATGTGTTTAAAATGGCAATATAAAAACTGCCAAGCCCATGATATTAATAAATATTTTCTGTGGACTCACTGGAGTCCACAAAACAAATAAAATATTTGTTTCTGCCTCAATTCTAATTGTCTGATAAGATATGGATGTGGTGGGCACCATTTACATTTTCTGACTTTTATTTGGACCTCAGATAAAAGCAGCAGGAGTCACACAGAAAGCAGTTCAAATCTGTCCAGCTCTTAGAGTCTAGAAACATCCTCCCATAAATGTTATTAACCATGGGACTGGATGTATTGAGAAGCAAGTTCAAATCAGAAATCTATCCTAGGACACCAGAACGCTTAAGGCCAATGGAAAATTGTTCATTCTTGTAGTAGAGAAAGATTTGTTTTGTTGAGTTCCTTGAATCATTTTAAAAGAAATGTCACTAGTTAAGAGATATTGGAAATGAGATCTTTTTTTGAACATACTGAAAAAACAAATTGAACCCAGAGGTTGGACATTGAATAGCTACTCCAGAACCAGACAAAAGTCATCTCTTTATATTTTTATCTGCTGAAATATGGGTCTTACCCTGCTACCTGAAATAAATGGCACAGAACTCTATTTCTTTCCTCCCCACCGTGTCTCCGCCTCTTTCAAAAGGAACTATTAAAACTGCAGCAAGTCAGAGCAAATTGTGACTGGCAACAGCTTCAATAAATCTGTGCCACTGTTATGCAGGAAGAATTAAAATGCAAAAATTAGAAATCAAAGGCATCGAGTTTAGTGTAGGTGAGACTTATCTGATTAAGGGGAGTTTCATAAACCACTTGATCTCAATCTTATAAATCCCCAAAGGAGAGCCTGCAGGGGGGAGCCCTGACAATTCCATCTTCCCGAAGAAGGCATAAATTCCAATATCCCATAGCAACAGAATACATGTCTCATTAAAGATGCGAACATAAAAGAGATCAGAACAAAACTCCCTAGAAAACAAACATCAGAAAGCAATATTGGTATTCATTCACCCATAAACTTGCATGAGATCTGCCCCAAAATGTTTTACTCATTGGGGCAGGAAATTATTTCCTGAAATCAGAAGCATTGTATCTTTTTGGTGTATATGAATAAAGGCCTTATGGAAAGTCAAATGGCAATGGAACCTTAAAAAAAGCCAGGAACATAAATATCTATTTATGTGAAAGGCAGGCGTTGGAAACTAGTTGAAAGAGAAGGGTAGACGCATTAGAGAGAGCTCAGAATTTTGTATTGGGCACGTCATACCAAACACTGTGAAACATTTTATACTCACCATATCGTCCCTCAATCAACCTTGAGAAGTAGTTTCATCTTCATTTTTCACAACAAGAAATAGGCCCTGGAGGTAAAAAGCCCCTGTTCAAGTCATACAATGTGTAAGCTGAAAGTATAGACTTAAGTATCCCTCAGGATACAGGAGGCTGTTGTGCAAACAGAGCAGGGGAGCACTGCATGGTTTGGAATTGGGAAGGGAGTGTGCCAGGGTTGTATTCTCTCTCCATACTTATTCAGTTTGTATGCTGAGCAAACTTTCCCAGAAGCTGGACACTATGTGGAGGGGTGTGGCATCAAGATTGGAGGGAGACTCATCAATAACCTGCATTATGCAGATGACACAACGTTTCTTGCTGAAAGTGAGGAGGGCTTGAAGCACTTAATGCAGAAGAACAAGGAATGCAGCCTTCAATATGGATCACATCTCAGTGTCAGGAAAACAAAGATTCTTACCACTGGACCAATGTCATGACGCATGGAGAGGAGCATGAAACTGTCAACAGCTTCATTTTGCTTGGATCCACAATCAACATCCTTGGTACCAGGAAATAAGGAGACACATTGCACTGGGAAAATCTGCAATTAAGGATCTTTCCAATTTATTGAGGAATAGTTATCTCAGTTTGCAGACTAAGGTGCATCTGACTCATAATAGTCTTCCCAATTACTAGCTTTGCATCTGAGAGCTAGACAATGAATAAAGATGACAGAAAAAGAATTAACACCTTTGAGCTGTGGTGTTGCAAAGAGCACTGAGGATCCCATGGACGGCCAACAGAATGAACAGATATGTCTTAGAGAGGGTGCAGCTGGAATGTTCTTTGGAGGCAAGAATGAAGAATAAATGCTGGCGAGGTTGTGGAGAAACTGGAACTCTTATGCACTGTTGGTGGGAGTGTAAAATGGTGCAACCCCTGTGGAAAGCGGTATGGCGCTTTATCAAAAAGTTGCAAATAGAGATACCATTTGACCCCGCAATACCACTACTGGGAATATACCCAGAAGAGACCATAACTGACACCCAAGCAGATATATGCACACGCATGTTTATTGCAGCTTTGTTCACAGTAGCAAGGAGTTGGAAACAACCTAAGTGCCCATCAACAAACGAATGGCTAGAGAAGCTGTGGTATATTCGCACAATGGAATACTATGCTGCATTAAAAAACAAAGAACTCATTCACTATTATTCAAAATGGTTGACTCTGGAGAACATTATGCTGAGTGAAATGTCCCAGTCACAAAAGGACAAATATTGCATGGTGCCACTGTTGTAGAATGGGACTGTCCTTGGGGTTGGGGAGAGACTGAGTAAGATGGGTTCAATAATGTATACTGCACTGAAACAGAGAAGGAAGAAAACTGTTTAAAAGAGATATGTGACTAGGTATTTCTGTCATCACAGGAGTCTAGAGCAATGGCTACATGGTGGAGTGGACCTGGGGGAGGGTTTGTAAAATAATGAAAGAATCTTTTTTACTTTTCCAAGAGGGTAATGTCTGGTGGGGGGGAGCCTTGGGAGGGGACAAATCTACAACAATGAATGAAAGGAAATCCAAAGCCTCTGTAAATTTTCACTGAAATTAATAACAAATTTAAATAAAAAAAAAGAATTAAGTTAGAGTAAGGATGGTAATGGAACCACCTTACCTCTGTAACTTGATTTGTGCCACTATTAGAACCTCTACTCAGAATATTATTGCTTTTCAATTTTTGACTCATGTACTTTTAACTTGTTAGTTAAATTTGTATCTTCTAGGCTGCAACATTTCCATGATACATCTTCAAGGATATGAACATGTATGGCTAAGCACAATTGATAACAGTGCATCTAAATTCCAAAATCAATCTCCATAATAGTCTATGTGTTTCCTACTGCCAAAGGGGCCCTTTAGAGTAGTGAGAGAAGACCTTCACCCTGAAACCCACAGCATCCCTTTTCAGCAGGAAGTAGCTAAAAGAATACACCATCCCCTTTTCCTCATGAATCAGGGTGAAGTCTCTCTCAGGGAGGAGTGATACGGAATGGCAAGGGACACACTGACAAAGGAGATTAATCAGAACTGGCTTTGACAAGCACTGTGTCAATTGGACAATTAAAACAGACATGGGAGGTGGGGAAAGAAGAACGAACTGGGGATGAGGGTGGAGAAAACAGTGCAACAATGAGTGAATGAAAACCCAAAATCTCTGTAAATGTTCATTAAAATTAATAAAATTTAATAATAATAAAAAGAATGAAGAGGCTTTGCCTCATATACTTTGGACGTGTTGATATGAGGTGTTATTCCTTGGAAAAGGGCATGATGCTGGGAAGGGTGGAGGGTCAGCGGAGGAGAGGAAGACCCTCAACCAGGTGGATTGATACAGTGACTGCTGCAATGGACTCTTGTGTGTTAGGAAGTGTGGGGAAGGTGCAGGACAAAACAGGGTTCAGATCTTTTGTTCAAAGGGTCTCTATTAGCTATGCTCGACTCGACAGCACCTAACAACAAAATCCTTGAAGAGTGTAAATAGTTAAGTACTTAATTAATAAACCATAAAAGTTAGAGATTTGAACCTGCCCAAAAGTACCTTGGAAGAAAGGCCTAGGTGATCTGCCTCTGAAAAGCTTGTGACAACTCAACGACTTTGTTATCCAAGACTCAAAGCCAGGTGTGTCTACTGTTCTATAGTAACTAAGTCATTGCAGTGGAGTGAGAATAGAGTCATACCTGACCCTTCAATAGATTTTTGGAGGCTGCAAATTGCATGGGAGGAGATTATTAATCTCTCCCTCTCAGCATCTCCGCTGCATTTGAACTGCCATTGAGTTAGCAGCATGCCTTCCTGTGAACCATGCCACTAATACTCCTTAATGCTCTACAGTATCCATGGTAAATGTTCTAGGCCAAACAGACTAACCTGGAGGCAAATGCAAATGGAGTGATGCTTCCAGTGGCTTCATGCATTAGTATAACAAACTGTTCCAGCTGGAGGCTCCCAGAGACTAATCAGCTCAATGCATGGGACATGGTGAGAGGAGTCTCCTCCCAGGCTTCTGCAGGTGTGGCCAGTTTGTCTAAGACTCAGAGGCCCCTGCAAACCCAAAGAGCTTGCATGTTAACTTTGTCCTTCTCATTAAATTATCTCATCTCAAGTTGAAAGGGGTAGAAGAAGACTTTTGTATGTGTTTAGCTGCAAAATATATTTGTAACTTTTGATTCTTCTCTATATTAAACAGTTGCAATGTCTGTAAATTTTGTGAGAAATAGAAAGCAAAAATCATAAGAAAAAGAAAAAAATATATTCTCCCTACATCTGTTTCTTGTGTAATGAAGAAAGGAATTAAGTCAAGGTTGTATGGTATGGTTTCAAATTCTTTGGACCAAAGGTACCAAGTTTACCCTTTTGTTCTATGGACCAAAGATACTTGATAGCTTACTGCAAAAACCTCGGAAACGAAGAATATTAACTTCTTATCATTAAAAAAAAATTTTATAATGTGTGAGCCATTTTTCCTATTGGCACTAAATTAAAGCTGTATATATATATATATATATATATATATATATATATAAAGAGTTATTGCTGTTCAAAGGCTTAATTGACAACAATTAAGCCTATTGTCCTCTTACCGATAATTGAAATTATTTTAACACCTGAACAAAAAGCACAGTAAAGTAGGGTACTTTTTTCCCTTATTGCTAACAGGACATTAAATAAATGTCAATCTTTCTATGGATAGTACTACTTATGCATATGCAGTTGTTGTTGCTGTTGTTAAGTGCCACAGTCATAGACAACTCAGCGACTCTATGAATGAAAGATCTGAGCACTGTTCGTAGAGTTTCTGGAGGCAAGTCATTTCTGCTTCCAAGCTTATTTTCATGTGGGAGCTCCACCAAACACTGTCCATCTTGGGTAGCCATTATTGCATTTGACACATCAGTATGCATATGCAGAGAGATTTAAAAAGATGGCAGCTAATTGGTCGGCTCTTTCAACTTTACAGTTTTCCTCATTACCTTTAAGGCTTTTACTTTTATATATTATCTTTTATACTTTCCCTACCAAAGCTATGAGTGCAGTTCAGTGGAGAAATACATTCTCAGCAAATGAATAGCTCTTGTAGTTAGGGAGTGAAGCTACAGTGATACTGAAGACAGTGTTAGCTTTCTAAAGAGATGAATATAGCTCCAGGAATTTGGGTGAAGGGTGCCCTCTTCTCTTCTGTGTCATTGAGTACACAAGGTTCCAATTAGTTACTTAGTTTAGGGGGCCATCTCTCCAGGGTTAAAGGAGCATGGATATATATATCCGGGTCTTTGGCCAGCAAATAGAGTGAAGCTAACTGATCCTCTTGGAATTGAATCCACAACCCTGCCTCATTAATATAGTGTGGACAATTCATCACCATAAATAATAAACAACAAGCGAGATACTGAATTATACTAATACAGTAATTTTTCTTCAGTATTTCAAAACTATATCTTGCCAGTAAAACACATGAAAAAGCATTGCTATGTGAGCAAGTTCATTCAAGAATTCGCCATAAGGGAGCTCTGGTGGCCTAGTGGCAAGACGCTATACTGCAATCCCAGAGGTATGCGGTTCAAATCCACCAGATGCTCTGCTGGAGAATGAGGGGGCAATCTCCTCCTGTACCAGTCAGATCTGATTTGATGGTACACATAAAAATAATACAATAAAAACTTAAAAGAAATTGGTGAAAAAAAGGAATTCACCAGAAGAAAAAAAGTATGAATTTTATTTCAATAACCAGGTTTCAGATTTTGTTGGGTTTTTAAATATGACATATATAAAAGATACAGATGTGCTGAAAGAATAAATTAGAATTTTTGTGCATTAGCCCAAAGGCTCATGCTTTTTACGACAGGTTTTCCAGCTGCTGTTGATACTGGCTACATAGAGCACAACATTCAAATAATGCTGGGTTTCAGAACTGGCTTTGAACATCCCAAAGGTATTTTTTCTTTCTGTGAGCACTCATGGAAGTCCTAATAATAGTTCACAACTCTTTCTAAGGCATTGAAAACTTAAGGGTCTTTGTTTTAATTTCAGAAGGTATTAGCTACTTTATGGTTTAAGACCTAAGGTTCCAGTCCTCAGGCTCTTTATTAAAATAATGAAGCTGAGGAAAGACTCATAAAACACAGGGAGAGAGAAGCAAACATGATTTCTAGGTGGTAGGTGGGATAGAAGGAATCTATGTGTGCAAACCTGACATCTTTCACTTTGAGATCATTATGTTGATCTAAAAGAGTACAGTACTGTCAGTGATAGGATAATATCCATACGCATACAAAAAACAGTTGTTACTATTACTAGTATTAAAATGTTTCACCAACAGCTATAGTCAAGGATGAAGCATTGAAGATTTCTACATACTTCTGCAATCTGAAATTGGTTAGATATTCAATCAAGATGCAATAATAATTGGTTATTGGAATGCAAAAGTTGGAGAGAAAGAAGGATTGATGGCTGGAAAATATGCTGGGTAATAAAAAGGAGGCTTGAGACTCCATAATGGAATTTTTGAACTTGATAAGGACAAGGGGGCAGCTCTGGTGCAATAGGCCTAAGGGAGTTAGTTGCACTGCTGACTTAAAGGCGAGACCCCTCTCTGGAAGTTACAATCTACCAGTGACTCTGTGGGAGAAAGATGAGCAACCTTTTCCTGTGTTACTTAAAGACTCTGAAAACCCACTGGAGGGTCAGCTTGAGTTGAGTTGAAGGAGCAAGAATGCTACTTTGAACACTAAGGTGCACTGGACCCAAATTGTGGAATTTTAAATTGGCCTCCTATGCATGTGAAAGCTGGACAATCAGAAAGGCAAAAGAAGATTGTATGTCTTTGAATTGTGGTGTTGGCAAAGAATAAGGAATATACCAGGGACTTCTATAAAAGCATGCAAATCTACCTTGGAAAAAGGATAGCTAGAATGTGCCTTGGGAGAAAAGATGATGAGAATTCATCTCACATACTTTTGGCATGTCATGTTATTCGGAGAGCCATTCCTGGAGGAATCATTGTGCTTACATTGAGAGTCAATGAAAAGGAGGGAGAACTTCAATGAGCTACATTGACGAGACGGCTCCAACAATGGGTGCAAGCATAGCAGTGACTGTGAGCAAGTCGCAGCTTTCCACAATGTTTAGTTCTTCTGTACAGAGGGTCAAGCTGGCTCCAAAGCATCTACTAACAATGTTAATAATTGCAAGTAAATAAAATAGAATTGCATCTATAATTGCAGCAATACATCAATACGGAACTTACAGAAATGAAGGCCAATGCAGAAGAGGGTGTGGTGGCAAGAAGCTGTGCTGCAATCCAGAAGAGGATGTGGAAGGAGGGTTAGCATTGCAGCCCTCCTCCCTCAGTTTCTGTTACGGTAAGGTTATTTGACTGATAAAGTAGGTGCTGTCCTATATTTTGCATCTTGATGTCAGTAAAGCATGTGAAACCACCATTCAGAGTCTCCTCAAGAACAAGAAGACATTTGTACTGGGTCATAATATATTTAGATGAGTTCTTGACCTATTAAACAGTCATAGTTAAAGAATAAAAAAGTTAACCTAAGAAAATCTCTTGCAGTATGCCTCATCATAGTTCAGTGATAATAGTACTTTGAGTGATATAATTTAGATTTTAAAATGTCTCAGTGGGCTGTGTGTAGACAGAAACTAGTAAACTAAACAACAAGAAGAAAAATATATTTAAAAAAAAGTCTTCAAGAACTTGCACTTGGACACAACAGGGAAGGTTTTACTGTAGCAGTTCATGTGCAGGTAAAATCTTAGAAATCCTAATTAAATTCAAACACATCAGGTGTTATCAATGCTGCCCTAAAAGTTAGCTCAACATTAGAACATGTGGAAAGTCTGTCCAAGAGACTGCCATAGCATTAATAGGGACCCTCTCTCAAGGGTGGACAATCTCAGCTGTGGATTGGTTCTAACTTGTTGGCACACAATACCATCAATTTTCCTAGGCTAGACTATAAATCTTAAACAGTCCATCTTTTCGTCTGGAGCAGCCGGTAGATTAAAACAATCAGCTTTTTAGTTACCTGTGCACACTACACACTGCATCAACTAAAGCTCCTTAAAAAGGGAGAACAAATAGCAAAACCATCAAAGATGATGGAGTCTCTGAAAACCATGCCATACAGGGAATGGTGACGGGAAGAGAAAGCTAACTAGAAGTGAGAACGGAGAGTGAATAACAAAGGTTAGCATGGCAGGTGCCTTCCAGCATGCAAAGGCCACAAAATGTGCAGAGTGGTTTTAGGCAAGCTTCAGAAAGCAGCACCAGGGCCAGGGGGCAGGCCTTATACACCAGGGCCATCTCGATCCACTCTGACTCATAGAACTGTTCTCCAAAGGGTTTTCAATGGTTCATTTTTCAGAAGCAGATCACCAAGTATTCCTTCTGAGGTACCAATAAGTGACTTGAGACTATACTTTCATTCTCAGTCAAGGACCTTAACTTTGCACTCTCTACTGAGAGGCAATTTAGGAACCATGTAAGAACACCTCTTGGTATTTGCATTGCCCAATAGAATATGTGGGGCTAGAGCATAGGAAAGAAGTGTTCAGGCAGAACCAAGAGTAGGAGGCCATCTGTAAGGAAGCCTTATTTAAAATTGACAATTGTTGGAGTTTCCAGTGTCCTCAACCATTATCAGCACAGAATTGCTGTCCATAGGCCTGGATGCTAAATCTGCAGCTCTCTGTGGTGCTCTTTAGCTGGAAAACTTCTCTTGCCCCAGCTTTTCCTGGCCAGCAGACAGAAGGGGGCACCCTACATCTTCAACCTCAGAGAGGACCACGAGGACAGCTGGAAAGTCAGCCGCCTGTAGACCTGGTGGTAGTGAACAGGAATTTACCTTTGTGTCTATGCTTCCTTTTCCCACTTCACAGCTCACAGGATGACATAAGACACAGCAGAACTAGTGTAGAAGGGAGAGGGATTGGCAGAAGGAAAGGGCCCTCTGATCACCAGATTGAACCTGGGAATGGGCAGCTCTTTTAAGTTCTCTGGAGTGCAGAGAGAAGTTACCGCAATCCATCTATTACAGGGCTGAGTAATAATACCTACTCTGGGATTCTGAAGGGGGGAACAAGCATGACTGAGGTGCAGAAAGGGCTAATCAGGGAGTAGCAAACTTTATGAATGGACAGTCACCCTCACTGCACTGTTTCCTCACCACCACCAGGAAGAATGAAATGTTCTGCTCAGCCTATATGAGCCAAGGTTCTCGGGTCTTGAGAAAGGCATCTGAGACCGAATGAATAACACATGTATGCACACACATTCGTGAACAAGGTGGGCAAGCAAGGGGGCTTGACAGGCTCCAGCAAAGCAACTGGCCTTTGTTTGAGAATTCCAACAGGGTAGGGGGCCTCCTTGCGGCGCTGCGGGGCGTGCGCCTCTGAGTGTGCGGTGAGGTGCGGAGCCGCGCGGTGCGTGGGAGCGGGCGGCCCCCCAGTGCCGGCCCCCAGTCCGCGCCCTCCCTGGCGCCCCCGCCCGCTCGGTGCACCCTCGGCTGGGCTCTCCACGGGGCCCGAGGCCGCCGCGCACTTGGCTTCCACGCGAGGCGAGAGGGGTGGGCGGGCTGCTGGGTTGGCGTTGGCGCTCTGCAGTGCAGTGGAGTGTTAGCCCAGCTCCCTATATGGTTGGGGCTTAGCTCGGCGCTGCTGAGGCTGAGCCAGGAGCTGGAGGAGGAGGAGGAGATAGAAGAGGTGGAGGAGGAGGAGATAGAGCGCAGCGGCAGACAGCGCACGCCGAGCGGCTGCCGGGGGAAGCAGAGGCGCCGGAGGCTGGGGCACCGCCGACGCCAGGGGAACCATGGCCGAAGCGGGAGAAGGAGGAGAGGACGAGATCCAGTTCCTGCGGACTGTGAGTCTCCAAGGCGTGGGCGAGGCGGCGGGCAGGTGGAGAGGAGCGCGGAGCTGGACTAGGAGGGGCTGCGCTGCGCCGCGGTGCCCCGTGCCGGGTGCCCAGCGCGGTCTCCGCACCCGCGGGCTGCAGAGGTGGACCGGCCGCTGACCCACGCGGCCGCGAGGGGCTGTGTGGTAAGGGGCACCGGCCCCTGCCTCGCTTTTCTTTCCTTACCCCCACCCCTAGGTTAGGTCCCTCCCCAAGGCTGCTTGTTCACCGCGCAACTTGCTACTTGGTTTGAAACCTTTGACATCCAAACTTCCAGCTGGGTTTTGCCGGTGGTTGCCGGAACCCAGAGGCTCAGAGATTTAGCTCTACAGTCTGCCCTCTCTGACACTCTCAGACGGCACTCGGTCCGGTCCCCTTCCTTCTCTGAGGCACCTGGTGCACTCGGGAACCTCCGGGAAAGAAGCCCCCAGGGCAGGCAGGAGCAAAGGAGAGGAGCAAAGTCGGAGAAGCAGACACGGGCGCTCCTTCCCAGCCCAGGGATCGCTCCGGAGGGAATTCAGCCAGCGCTGCCCGGCGCACCTTAACCCCCAAGCCTTCAGCTGCAGCTGGAGCGTTGATTGTTGGAGTGTGAGAGCCCAGAGCTCAGGCTGCTTCAGTCTCTGGCTCTCACGAGCGCTGCAGGACTGGGGAAACCCCTGTTTGAGGTTCCGCGTCACTCAGGTCCCCTCACAGGCAGCTGAGGGCGCTGCTCCACCCCATGCTGGAGGGGAAGGGGTTGCAAAGTCCTCACAGACACAGCAGCCTTGCATCTTACGAGTTAATGTTACATCTTTCAAGGTGGACAAGCACAGGCAGGTGGGGATTGAGTGGGGCAAGAGGGAGAAATGGGTTTGAGTCCTAACGCTGATTTAAGCCACGTGACCTTGAACAAATAGCCGAATCCAACCTTTCTAGCCTCAGTTTCCTCTTTTATACAATGGAGCAAATTTAACCATTGTCTCAGGATGATGTAGATAAAATAAGACAGTGAATGTCACGGTGAATCGTAAATTGCTCTATAAATGTTAGGAAATTGTACCTATGTGGTCGAGCTCTCAGAGGCTAGAATGAAATTCTGTTCTGTCCCTCAGTCTTAATTTTAAAGTGCCATCAGACGTCTGGTCAGGGAGCCCCGGTGGCACAGTGGTTAAGGTGTGCGACTAATAAACGTAAAAGCAGCTTGGCGTCCGAAGAGTGCAACCTGGCTCTTTTCCATCTTTTGGGTTATTCTTCCCACTTCTGAAAGCAGCTCTTTCCCTTTTCTGGAGTCTCTTCAAAAGGTGGGTTTTTTTCTTAGAGGTGGGACTTGGATCTTCCGTGGGTGATATAGAGGGACCCACATCCTTCCCGAGATTACCGAAAGGTCACTGAAGTCACCTTTCCTCCTGGGTCTGAGGAGCCGACTCTGACTCCCTTCATGTATCTTCCACTGCACAAGAAGAAACGGCATCCAGACACAGGTGGCACAGTTGAGTCCTTCTGTTCTAAAACGGCCTGTTCCTCCCGAAGCTCTGTGGGATTCTTGTGAATGTCCTCCAACAAGTGTCCTCAGTGTTGGATGAGGAGCAGCTCAGGTACCCCATTGAGTCCCTTCCCTTATCAGTCGTTTCTCTAACTTGTTACTTAATGATCTTTTTTGACACTATCACAAGAAGTTCCCTTTCATAGAAAGGGTCAGGGGTGACTAGATGGCCCAGAGAGTCATGATTTAGGCTGCTGCTGCTGTTGCTTTTTGTTTGATGGGTTCCCTTTCTTTCTTTCTCTTTTTTTTCCCTAGCAAATCTGTTTCTCTTAGCTACTGTGGCCATCTTTCCAAACTTTCCCTCTCCATGGAGCAGCGAAATTTTGTTTTGTATTTGGGATTTTTGGGTACATTTATAGCCAAAGCTTTTTTGTGGGTTGTTGGTTTTTTGTTTGTTCTTTTTTTTTTATGTTTATAGTGAGGCATTAGGTTAAGTGAATTCCTTTTAAAGCCTATCCATGTAATATTTTTTTTATTATGTCTGAGAGAGGGAGAGAGAGAGACTGAGAGTGTGAGAGCATTGGATGTCGCCAATGTGCTCCAAATCTAGTCTTTTCACTCCTTCCTACTAATCATTAATCCCTTTATGTAGGTATATTTTCCATCAACCCTGTTACCCTTCCCCCCAAAATAAGTGCATTGCTTTTGAGTTGATTTTGACAGAGGATTGAACAGAGTCAAAAGGACAAAATAAGCCTTCCCTAAAGGGTTTCAAAGGCTGTAATCCTGAGGGAGGCAGCCATATTTGTCCTGCAGAGTGGATGGTTCAAACTGTCTAACACTGGATAGCATCAAAACATTTTAACCATCGTGCCACCAAGGTTTCTAATAATCTTATTACTGAAGGGTTAGTGTCTTCATTTCTGGATCATTGGAGGAGAAAATAGATAATGAAATAGGTAAAGAAAATCATTCCCCTTGCCATGGAGGTCACTGATTCCGGTTGTTCACCGGGTGACAATCAAGTCAATTCAGATTCATAGCAGCCTTGTGTGTTACAGTGTTGGACTCAGTTTCATGAAGGTTTTTTTTTAAGGCTGTAATATTGATAGGAGCAGATCATCAGGTCTTTCTTTAACTCTTGTCAAATAGAGCCACAGTAGATGGGTTTGAACCACCACTCTTTCAGTTAGTACATGGTAACACACTTTGTATCACCCAGGGACCTACAGAGACCTGCCTTAAGTGAAAATTGCAGGGCTTCATCTAATTTATTTTGGAAAGATTATCAAGAAGGACCAGCCTCTGGAGAGGGATATCATGTGTGTTAGAAAAAAAGAGAGAAACTCAAAGCACAATGGTTGAAACAATGACTCTAACAGTATTGATTGTGAAGAAGGCATGAGACTGTGTAGTATTTTGTTGTCTTTTCATCTGGGGTCACTGTGAGTTGGAAGTGACTCAATAGCATGTCACAATAACAGTGATTTACAATTTACTGGTATTTACATTATGCAGTATGAAGTGACTGCTCGAGACTGGCATCTGAAATGAGAGCTATTGCACTCCATAGTCACATGTTCCCCCACTATATCCATGAATTAGGCAAGTGGTTTCTTGATATTTAGACACTATAAACTGCTAATATCTGCAGAATATTTTTACTTTAGTTTGCTATTTTTAGCAGAGTCAAGAATCACTAGAGTGTGTAAACAGGGAATTTTTTTCCCCCTGAGATATAAAATAGATATGTTTTTACTTAAATTCGTCATCTACCTTTAATTTAGGGTTTCTCTTTCCCCAAAACAACATATTTTAGAGCATTTTAGCCACATTCATATAATTCCTCCTTACCTAGCATTTTTAAAGACCCTGAGGCAGTTGATAATTATGATGGAATAGGATAATATCTTTGCAACTGTAAATGTAAAGGATTCTAATCCTAGAGGGCAAAGATTTTTAAATTTAGAATTTAAATACACACACACATACACACACACACACACACACACACAGAGTAAAATAGCATTGGGTCAAGGATTCACATCAAATTGTGGGTTGCTATTGTGTAATCTTATGACTACTCACACTCACTGCCATCAAATCCGAAGTGACTCATAGCTGACCCTCCATCAGATTTTCCTAGGCTATACATCACCCAGGAGGTCTGCTTTATACACAGGTGCTGCTGGTAAATTCAAACCAGTCACCTGTGGGTTAGCAATCCAACACTCTGTAGTCTACACCACCAGAACTCAAAAGCAGGACTGTTGACGGCATGAATTGGGCTAGAGTTCAGTGCAGTAATCATGGTAGGTCTGTGTGGCTTTAGACAGTTGCTAGGTATTGGTTCCTCCTAAGGAACATTGATAGCACAGTGAGTATGTACTCACAGCAAATCATAAGGTTGGCAATTTGAGCCTTCCATCTGCCCCACAGGGAAACAAGATAGCCGTTAACTAGAAAGATTTACAACCCTGGAAACCTGTAGTATGGTTTTACTCTGTCCTTAGGGTTACTGTGAGTTTAACTGACTCAGTGGCAACAGGTTTAGTTGTCATCGTTGATTGTGGTTGCCTTCTCTGACACATTTGAAGCTGACCCTGTCTTACCAAGCGAAAGCCTTTCAAAAAGGTTTAGAAGCTTAAGCACGTCATGTTATTAAATTCTCCTGTACTCCAAACTTTAAGACAGCCATATAAAATGCTATGTTCCTGGCAGTTATTTATAGCAGAGAGAGAATATTAGACAGATAGACCTAAGAATTTACTCTAAGGTTAAAATTTCCCCTCCCACTGCTGTTAGCAGTGGCATCATCTTTCCTTCTGACTGTTCTTGCTGACGTAGCCAGTGTCACTGACGTGGCTCTGAAGCTGCTTGGATGCAGATAATCCTGCCAGCCACCAATCTGAAAGCAAGAAGTTATGGGGGAAAGAATGGCAATTGCCATATCTCCCAGACAGTTGCTTGAGCTGACACAGCACCATGTTTCAGGGTTCTAGGAGATATATCTTTTTACCCACGTGTGTGTGCATGTGTGTGTGTGTGAGAGAGAAAGAGAGACAGACAGACAGACAGAGAGACAGAGACAGACAGGCTGATTTCAACCCTTTAGACTGGGATATCCAGTAAACACACTCTCTCTCCAAGATTTAACTTTTGGTTTTTAAAACACCACAGCCTTCTCCTTTGCCAACCCCCTATTCCACCACAGAGTGAATTGAAACGGAAAGAAAAGTGAGATAAACATTAGTTTCCATTAAAGATTGGTCAGAGTCTGCCTAATTTAGCCCTCCTTGTAGAAAGTTGTACTCCTCTATCTAAATTTACAGCTCTCGTGGGAGGAGAGAAGGCACATGGGATGAGAGTCAAAGACTGCTTCCATTAACTCAGTTTCCTCCATTCAGTGTGACTGGGAAAATTCTCCTGAGTGTGAGCGCTGTCACCTGTGTGTGAGTTTACTTCCCTCTGGTGCACGCTGCTCCAGGTTAAGGTAACACTGAATCTTCATTTCATGTTGTATTGACCCTTCAGCAGGTCAGTTTACATAATAGCTGCATGATGGTTGTGCCATGCTTGTGGTAACATTTCCTCTAGGAGTTGAGAGGGAAGAGGTGGAGTGTTCTTTTCCTTGGATCTCAGTGGCATAGAGGGCTTGCAAGTATTAACTAGTGAGACCTCAGATGCCCAGGCTCCTGTTATTACAGAAGTTGGATGGAACTTGCTAGTGGAATTAGATTTGCTGATTAAAATTATGAAACCTAGAATATCCCCAAGTGCCTCCCATTGTCCCTCCTTGCTTCTTCTTTCTTGGCTTCTCAGGGCTAATATGATTACATTTCTACATTAGTGTCGTTATTGTTGTTGCTAGGTGCTGTTGAGTAGAGTATGACTCACAATGACCCCATTAACAAAAGGTCTGAACCCTGTTCCATCCTGTGCCATCTTCACACTAGAGCCCATTGCGACCCGTCACCGTGTCAATACACCTGGTTGAGGGTCTTCCTCTTCTTCGCTGATCCTCTGCCCTTCCCAGCATCATACCCCTCTCCATGGAATAGCACCTTCTAGCAACATGCCCAAAGAATGTGTGGTGAAACCTCATCAATCCTGCCTCCGTAGGGCACTCTGGCTGCATCCTTTCCAAGACATATCTGTTGAATCTCTTGACTGTCCATGGGATGTCCAGTGCTCTTCTCCAACACCACAGCTTAAAGATGTTGATTCTTCTTCTGTCATCCTTATTCATTTCCCATCTCTCAGATGCATAGCAAGTGATCGGAAAAACTGTGGCCTGCAATCAGACACACCTTAGACCTCAAACTGAAATCATTACTCCTCAGTAATTTGAAGAGGTACCTAACTGCAGATTTCCCCAGTACAATGTGCATCTCTTTATTTCCTGACTGCTGGTACCAAGGTTGTTAAGTGTGGAATATTGTCTTTTTCTCAGAGAAATAGCCCACGAGGCTCTAACAAGGAAAGTGAGTCTTTCTTGTAAAGGAATTAACTTGGGTTAGATAGGTCTTAATGGCATTAGGGGATCATGGCTCATGTCCGCCACTGCTAAGGTTCTGACTGTCCGTACCTGAAACAGCTATAAGAGATTTTAAGCTTCTGGTCTACCGAGAAAGGAGGTAATTATGGCTGAAAATTTAGAAGTAATTGGGATATGTTTTAGCCTACTGTAAGATGAGTTAAGACCAAAGAACAGCTTTACATTTGAAAGAGATGTGTCTGATGTCTTTACGTGTTTCTGTCTATATGCTAATACGATTATAGAGCAAAAATGGTAACACATAAGGGAAATATATTTTAACAACTTAAATTCCTTTTCTAATGTTGATTTATAGAAGAAACAAATACATTTCTTTGCTTCGTCAGGGCTGGTGTAAGGGAGAAAATGCTGAAAAAATGAAAGAGTGGAAGGAATTTATTTTGAGAGCAAAATAATACAATAATTATTTCTGAAGTGTCTATATTTAAATAGTTCTCATACCTATCTGTACTTATTTACCTCTTTTGCTTGTATTATTATATTTTTTTTTCACTCATTGGTAAACATTTTTTATCATATAATTTCAAAAATTGTGCTTTCCTCTCTCTTACTTCTTAGAATTTTAAATTTAGTATGGTTCCAAGGGATTCTACCAGATCTCTTGAGTGGATTCGAGGACAGTTTGCATTTTAAGAACCCAGAACTTTAGCTCATTTCTCACAATTTCATGCTAGTGTAAACCCTTCTAAATTAGCTTTGTCCTTAAAGCTATCCTTAATGCGAGGCTTATCCAGTAGGAGTTGGATGATATGACAAAAAAATATTGAAAGGAGGAATTCATATTTCTAGATGCAGTTCATTTTGACCTTGAGAAAGCCATTTAAGAAAATTGAGTTTCTTTCTCCTGCTTTATGAAGATAGGACTTCTCTTAACAGCTTCACAGAAATCCTAAGAGAGGATTCTCCAGATAAGATAAAATGAGAGAGGGATTGTGTAAAGTGTTTTTGTTTCATATCTCTGTGAGACCAACCCAACATTGGATCTTCTTAGTAATACACAAGGTCCACAGTAGGCCCCTTCTCTAGCTGCTCTTGCTCAGGTCATCATCTCCAATTCAGAGTTGTTTGATTCTCTCCAGTGGAGTTTCAGCCCAAGTACAATTACTCAGTTAAACTTTCTTATGTGTATTCCAGTTAACAATCTGGAATAGGACATGTGGAAAAGAGAGATAAGAAAGATAAAAATAAGACAATACACTCTTCTTCTGGTAGGATGGCCATCAAACATCAAAGACCAGGTTGTTCTCCATGATGCTGTCCAACAAATGAAAGACAAGTATTTACTTTCTTCTCAGAAAATTAAAAAAACTAATCTTTCTCATAATAAGGATGACAGAAAAAAGAATTGATGCCTTTGAGCTGTGGTGTTGGAGAACATTGAACATCCCATGGATGGACAAGAGAACAAACATACCTTGGAGAGAGTACAGCTGGAATGCCCGTTGGAGGCAAGAATGATGAGACTTTGCCCCACGTACTTTGGGCAAGTTGCTAGGGGGGCTTTTCCTTGGAGAAGGACATGATGCTGGAAGGGTGGAGGGCTGGCGAAGGAAAGGAAGAAGGAAGACCTTCAACCAGGCGGATTGACATGGAGAGTGCTGCAGTGGGCTCTAGTGTGTCAGGAAGTGTGAGGATGGCACAAGAAAGAACAAGGTTTAGATCTTTTGTTCATAGGGTCGCTTTGAGTCATAATTAACTTGACGGCACCTAACAACAACAATAACAATAACACTCTTTCTCATGAAACTTCTTTTCCTTATTGAACTTTATAAATGTTTTCATTCTAAAACTCTTCCTTCTTTCACAATTTCCTTATAGGAGAACATTCTTCTTTCTCCTTAGCAAAGAGGGTCATGTTCCTGTAAAATGGACTCACTTTTTATATGTAATGATTTGTGGCTCCAGTCTTATCTTTTTATGTAGGCAAACCACCACCTAGTCCCAGCTGTTGAATTGGTTCCAACAGATAGAGACCCTGTAGGGGAGAATGGAACTGCACCATGGAGTTCCCAGGCCTGTAAACCTTCATGGGTGCGGATTGCCTCATTGTTGCACAGTGACGAGGGTTTAAACCATCAGCCTTTCCATTCAGCCCAATACTTAACCCATAGGATAACACAGTTCCTTTGTGAAGTCAGAGTCCATCGAAAGTTCTTTTTGGCTGTATGTGGGTGAAACAAATGCTTCTGTGGTGGGGCGCACTTCTCCCAGAGAGTCAGAATGTGTCTTCGGGGGCTTAAGCAGGTATTGTGTCAGCCATCTTGTTTAGGAGCCACTGGGGTAGTTTCGGGACAAAGCCATTTCCAGCCACTGCAGTTTCCTTTGGTCCAGTGAGTTTTGTCATCATAGCATCACTTTAGTACAGAAGGAGAGAAAAAAGTGCTGGCATCTTAGCTGTGGTCCTGCTACAAGAAGTTTCCTGAGCTGCCAAGATTTTCATCCCCTCTTTATGTTATTTCTGATTCAAGATTGTTTGGAAAGAAAGTTCAATTATGCTCCAAGACTGATGATAAACTATTCAAAAAACGAGAGAGCCGTGACTCCTCTTCTCACACGCGCTCCTTGCCCTCTTCAGCTAGGAGCACATTGCTGACTCCACAGTAATGCACTGGCCTGTAGTCCTTTGGACTGGGGCACAGCTTTACAAGTAGGAAACCCTGAGCTAGGTGTCTGCCTTTTTTTTTTAACTCTCTACCTCTCTAGACAGTAGATTTCTTCATTGATTTTATATACAACAACAACAGTCCATGCAGGGGCTTGTCTCCTTGCATAGGTATTGTTTGTATTCTGTTTGGTACCCTAGAATAAAAAGCAAGCGTGGTGACTTGAAATTATATTGTGAAGAGATTCCAAAATCCAAGTGAACGTGGAGTCCCTTTCTTTGGCATAACAGCTGCTTGCTGCTGCTGCTGCTGCTGCTTGCAGAGTGCAGAAGAGGCGGGAGAGAGCTCTGGAGACAAAGCTGCTGTTGTCTGTGCAGAATCTTACAAGGCCATCAACAGTTTTCCTCTGAGTTCAGTCTCTGTGCGTCTTTCTATTATAGAAGCCAGTGGTTTGATATGAGCAGGGCAGCACAGCTTAGAGGAACAAGAATGTGTCAGAATGACATCTGTGCTGACGTCAGTGTCACCATAACCTGTATACCAAAGAATACCTGTATTCCGCCTTTGGGTTAAGTCATTGCCTCAAGAAATTTTCTTTATCTAGAAATTGAAATACAAGATCATTAGCTTAGTGGGTACCATTAGTGATTAGCATCATTAACAACTGAGAAGAGCCAATTCCTGAAGGAATAGGAATTGAAATAGAGAACTGTGAGTGCTTGGGAGCATAGAGGGACAAGCTTCAGTGGGAGGGCACTGTGCCAGGGTAAGGGAGCTCTGAGTAGGTAAAATAACCATCAGGGCACAGTCATTTGGGTTCTGGGACTAGTAGTTGGGAAATGCAGTCTTTATTCCCTTAGGACCTTTGAGCAGAGTTAGGAACCTTAGAGTTACATGGGAGAAAGTGGCTTACTTCATTTTAGCCATAACTAGTGCTAGCACTTTGTTTTACAGAATTCAGAATCAGAAAGTATAGTAAGAAAAAGAAAACTTCAGCTTCTTAATAAGGTAAGCTGAGTCTACAGCAAAGTGAAAACTAAATCCCCCTTCCTGGTGTCGAAAATATTCAAGTAACAAAACTCCATAATGAGTTATCATATTTATTGATATGTTACTCGTTATAATCCCATGCAAATGCTCCAGAATTCCTAAAGTGGACTTGGAACAGTTTCTACAAGAAAAAACCAAAACAAAAAAGACACCCAAAACAAAATCTAAAGGTGAGTTAAACGACAGCTGAAAAAAAAATTGTGTGTGTGTGTGTGTGTGTGTGTTTGTATGAGGGAGAGAGAGAAAGAGGAGTGCCAGGGCAAATAGGAAAGAACCTTACTGGATGTGCTAACATCTCAGCAGACCAGTGACAAGGCCTGGCATTAACTTGCTGTAATTTCACAGTTGAGTTCTCTAATGGCCCTGAGCAGAGAGACCTAGGCAGTGGGACTACAGGAAGAAATGGAAAGTTGTCTATCAAAGGCATGTAAATGTTCACAGGGTAAAGAGTATTGATTAGGATAACTGCACTCTATACCAAGGACCACCCAATCCAAATGGTAAATAATATTCAGGTCATTGGAGGGCTCCAGTTGGCCACAACCACACATTGAACCAAAAGCTGAATCCAGGAGATCAGATCTCAGTTTGAATGGATTTGACAACGAATTCCAGGAGAATGTGTGCCCCTCATAAGTTTCTATATTTCTGTTATGTAGGATATGTGGTGGTTATTCTGAGCAGTAGTTTCCAAGTTGTCCTCTTTTCTGTCAAGGCTGGCTGGGAGAAAGGGAAGTCTAGGAATAAACCATGGTGATGGCTTGAACAAATCTCACTTATTTTCAAGAGGCATTAGGTTAAAAAACGAAATAAGTCAGAGCTAAGATGTGAACTATGTTTAGTGGCATTTATTTTGCTGCGTACCTGTAGTATTGCCTGTTTTTCCTCTGGGTTCTAGTTTGTTCACTTAACAAGGAGTTGTGGTAATGGGATTACATATTAGCAATGTTTTAGAAATATGATTGAAAGGACTCTGATTTTCTTACAAGAGAGCAAGGTATGCATATAGAGGCACCTTGGAATGGTAATCATTTAACAGCTTGAAAAGTCTCTTATCAACATGAAGTATGAGTCATAGATCATTAACTTCAGGAGCACAAGGATCTTAAATTCAGCCACACAAATCCCCGAGGCATGTGTACATCAGGGAGATAGCAAAAAGATGTCAGGCCAAAAAGAAGTCAGGAAGGTAACAATGTGTAAAAGGCAATACAAAGAAGTGGGCCTGTTCTACACATTCAGATGTTGTTATTGTTACATGCCATGTGTGTACAGCAGCTCTGAACCCTGCCCTATCCTGAACTGTTCTCACTGACTCTGACACACCTACCGCCATTACCCCAGCTATGGTGTCAATCCATCTCATCCGGAGTCTTCCTCTCCTGTGCTGTCCTTTCAACCTTCCAGACAAGATGTCCTTCTCCAAGAACTGGCCCCTCATGGCCCTGTGCCAAAATATGTGAGATGGAGCTTCAAAATCCTAGCCTCCAAGGGGAAGCTTGGTTTCACCCTCTCTAACACAGTTCTGTTTGTTCTCCTGTCTGTCCATGGTATACTCAGTACTCTTCCACAGCACCACAACTCAAAGGCATCAATTCTTCTGTCATCTTTAGCAATTTTCCAGCTCTCTGATGCATAGCAAGTAACTGCAGAGACCATGGCCTGGATCAGATGTGCCTTAGTCTCTAGGCTGGCATCTTTGCTCGTTAGTACATTGGAGAGGTCTCTGACACATTCAAACAGAAAATACATGTATATGGCCAGCCAGACAAAACACATGTGCAGTAGGAATCTGAGGTTCAGCCATGTTGCAGCTCTGCGTGAATCCTCAGCTTCTTTTTTAATCAATTCACTCCTTAGAATGCATGAATATCTTTGAGTACAATATAGCTTACAATATGCATCAAGGTTCTTGAAGGAAAATGTCAAAGACAATGTAAAATTTATCACTGTGTAAGAGAGGATTGGTAGGCAGGTTAATAGGGTTTAGTAAACAGTAGACCTCATCATTAAAATAAATATAGATTATGCAAGCCTTTAAATGCTTTTAGAAAAAAATTGTCATCTACATAACTCCACTATCAATGCATTTATTCCACCCATAATAACCCTCAGTTGGCTTTCTCAGGCTGTAAATTGTTGTGGGATGAGACTTCTATATTTCACCTCAAGTTTTTGATGGATTTGCACTGTCAACATTTCAGTTAGTGATAGGATACTTTACCACCAGAAATCCTTCATCTACATGTCATAAAATGTATAGTAAGCCTGTTATTCATTCAACATGTGAGGAAGACCATCAACAAGATGGATTGATAGAGTGACTGTAACAATAGATCCAAGCATATCAGAGATTGTGAAGATTACACAGTGTAGGGCCAGGTTCATATCTATTGTTCATAGAGTCACTAGGAATTGTAGTCAACACAGTGACATCTAACAACAACTCTATGCCTGCTCCTGAACAAGATACTAGAAATCACATAGCTGAAAGAAGCGTCTTATTGTTGGATGCCTCTAATTTCAGGGTCAAGAGGAAATCTTGTTTTGTGATAGCAAGAATATTAAACACTTAGGATGAATTTGTAATAATTAATTTACATTCCCTGTGATTTTATGGTGCAAAATGTTCTTTTTGAAATGTGCGAAATGTGCAGAAGTTTACAGAATTTTCTGCCTTCCCCCTCCTTGTGTTAAATGAAGAAAATAATAGTGTCCATGTAAATTTGTTAAGTGCCCAATACTTTTCTCAGTAACTCTAAGATATTATCTCAATAAAGAGTGTAAACATTGGCATTAGTTACGCTGTTGTTGTTGTTAAGTGTTGTCGAGTCAGGTACAATTCATAGCAACCCATGAACAATAGACCTGAACTCTGTCCTATTCTGTGATGTCCTTCTCATCCTTGACACATTTCAGTTCATTGCCACAGACACTGCATCAGTTCCACTTGTTGACAAACTCTCTCCTTTGCCAAGTCTCCAGCTTTCAAAGCATGATGGCTTTTTCCGAGCATGTCCTAACAACATGGCCAAAATATGTGAGATGGTACTTCACTATTTTTGTCTCCAAGGAACATTCTGGTTCCACTTTCTCCAAGAATATCTGTTTGTTCTTTTTGCAGCACATAGGATATTGAGCATTATTCTCCAGCACCACAGCTCTAATGCCTCATTTATTCTCCTGTCATCCTTCTTCACTTTCCAGCTCTCACAAGCATGACAGATGATTGCAAACACTTGAATCAGGCACACCTTAGACGTTAAGTTGACATCATTACTCTTTAGGACTTTGGTGAGATTCTTGACAGCATATATACCCTATGCTATCTGTCTACCAAGTTTCTGGTACCAACAGTGTTGACTGTGATTCCAAGTAAGATTAAATTGCTGACAATTTCAATCTTTTCTCCATCTATCATAATATTGCCTCTTGGTCTAGTAGTGAGTATTTTTGCTTCTTTTGATGTTGAGATTATTCCATATTGAGGGTTGCAGTTGTTGAACCTCTGCAGTAAGCACTTCAGGTCCTCCTCACTTTCATCAAGCAAGGTTGTGTCATCAGCATAACACAGGTTATTGATGCATAAAGGTTGAGTAGTTATGGAGAGAGGATACAGCTCTGACGCTTTCCTTTCCTGATCTTAAACCGCGCAATGTTCCTGTGCGCTGTTCAGACAGAAGTGTCTTAGTCTAGGTATAGATTTCAGAGAAGCATAATTGTTATGGAACTCCCATTCTTAACAAGCTTAGCCATAGTTTGTGATGCTCCGCACAGTCAAATGCCTTTGCAAAGCCAATAAAAGACAAATAGACATTCTTCTGATATTTCCTACTTTCTGCCAAGATCTATTTGACATTAGAGGTGTTATCACTGGTGCAGAGCCTCTTCTAAACCCAGTTTGGCAATTCTCTGTCGGTGTACTGTTCTAAGTAACCATTTTTGGATGATCCTCAACGCTATTTTGCTTGCATGTAATGTTCATTATATTCTTTTGTTCAATCACCGTACTTAGGAATAGGAACAAATATGAATCTCTTCCAGTCAGTTGGTCGGGTAACTCTCTTCTAGATTACCCGGCATGGAGTAGTAAGCATGTCCAGGGCTGCATCTGTTAATTGAGCATGTCAGTTGGTACCCATTGATTCCTGGGGCATTATTTTTTGCCAGTGCCTTCAGTGCAGCTTTGACTTTTCCCTTCATCATCACTGGCTCCTTATTAGTTCATGGTCTTGTTTGACTTTTTTTTTTTTAATTATCTGTTTACCTGTAAATATTACCAGGCCCTGGATGGCCCAGTTAAGCTCCCAAATAGTTGAAAGTCTGGTGATTTGAATTGATCCTGAGGTCCTTGGGAAGACAAGTCTGATGAGTGGTTTCCAAAGGGTCATGATTTTTCAAACTCTTTGGAGCACTTATGTTCTGACATGGGTCATCATGAATCAGAATCTACTTCAGAACAACTAACAATCACCACAACAGCAGAATTATGGATGGAAATGAGTTCAGAATAGGTGTATCATAGACCACCCCCCCCAACATAAACCCACTGCCATCAAGTCAATTCTGAGTCATAGTGATTCTCTACTGTGTTTCTGAAGCTATAAATCTTCACAGGAGAAAGCCTGTTTTTCTCCCATGGATCGGTTGGTGGATTCAGACCACTGACCTTTTGATTGGCATTGCACCAGGCAACTAACTCTCTTTGCCACCAGAGGGTACCCTTCTGAAAGTACTTGCAAAGTTTTTTGATGCAGTTGCCGACTGATACTGTTTCCTCCCTCTGGCATATTTTTATTGTGCATGGAAGTGGATATGGTAACATAATTTGGAGAATCCAGATCCCAAACCAATCTATTCTGTTTAGTTTAGAGAGATTTTTTTTTAAAAAATTATGTTTTAAATATAGGAATACGCCTTTCTGGGAATTGATCCCCCTGTAGAAGTCTCCCTCCACCAGGGAGCTCTGGTGGCCTAGTGGTGAGAAGCTGCACCGTCAGTCCTAAGGCAGGTGAGCGGTCTCCTCCATGTGTCATTTGCTGCCTCAGAAAATCCACTGCAGGGTCAAGAGTTGGTTTTGACTTGATGGCACATAATAGCAACAGCGTAGAATGTGGCTACATACATTCTCTTGTCTTTTCTCATTTTCAGGGATGCAAAGCCTGAGCCTAAAGAGCAGCTTGATAATTGCAGTATTCCTCAGCACTCCGCCCTTTCAAGGGTTTCTGCTGGTGGTGTGATTGTTGTCACCTTCTCTCCATGAAATGTTAATGTCATCCTTCTTCCTTTCAATTTTCAATTAGATTAAATTGGATGATGCTGATCCTTAAGAATTGAATTGTATGTTTCCTGAAAGAGAGTAGATGTTTGCCTAATTGTGACCCCATAGTTGGCATTCTAGGAGGCAGATACGCAGGCAGCCCAGGCACCCAGGCAGACCAGCGGCATCTCGTTCATGATTAGCCTGGCTTGTCCTCGTTGACTGCTTATCCCTTCACAGTCCTTCCCACCAACCAAAGGTTTAATTTAGTTAAGTCGGTGCCAGATTTAATAATACCACAAAGTATTAAGATGAAAAATGTCCTACAAATAGCAGAGAACAGGTGAGCTTTTCATTGCTTCTTAAAGGAAGAAACTCCCTGTGCTGAATCTATTCAAAATTCCAATAGGCAGTATGCTGTTGTTGTTGTTATGTGCTGTCGAGTCATTTGCGCTTCATAGCAACCCTGTGTACGACAGCCCTAAACCCTGCTCTATCCTGTGCCAATCGCACTGCCTCTGACACACCCATCCCGATTTCCCCAGTCACTAAATCAATCCACCTCATAGAGGGTCTTCCTCTCTTGTGCTGTCCCACCACCCTCCCAAGCATGACGTCCCTCTCCAAGGACTGGTCCCTCCTTGCAGCATGTCCAAAGTACATCAGACGAAGTTTCAAAATCCTTGACTCCAACGAGTAACCTGGTTTCACCCTCACTAGGGCGAACTTGTTCATTCTCTTAGGAGTCCATCGGGCAAGGTCCTATTTTCTTAAAGTTAATGCCACCATAACACAAATGTCTGACAGTGCATACTGCTTAGGAAGTTGTCGAAAATTACAGTTTTCTCAAGTTTAAAGTGGTCAAACGCGTACTACAACGTAAACGAAGATGAAGTATGCTTTATATAAGCATAGAACTCACTATTCTGATATTAGGCTCAAGTCTGCCATTTCTTTTCCTATATAGATATTATTGTATTGATTCAAAATTAGGCATAATGGTACACAATCCACATTGACTGTAATTAGTATTAATCTTGCCTTAGCAGACTTTCATTTCCATTGAGTGCCCTAGTTCTCTCCTGTTACCAACATGAATGTTGCTAGTGTGTCTGCCACTACGTATTCTATTTAGATTATCACTGTCACCATTGCAAACAGCATCCACCCCACTGCGGTGTAGTCTCTAATAAAAGAGTGGTTAAAGTCATAGAAGACAGACTTGGATGTAAATTCTGACTTTGTCATTTGCTGGTAATGAGACCTTGGCCTTTTCAAGTATCTCAAAAATGAGAGGGTTGTCATAAATTTGCATATGGCTCTTGAGATAAACGTGAGGAGGTTTGAAAAGCTACAGTGAGCACAGTGGAGCCCTGGCATGGTGCATGTGGTTAAGTGGTGGGCTACTGACGGAAGGCTGGCAGTTGGGACCCACTCAGAGAGCTTCCTAGAGGTCACACAGCTGTGAAAACCCTGTGGAGCTCAGAGCTCTACTCTGAAACACAAGGGGTCGCCGTGAGCTGGAATCAAATCTTCGGCAACTGGAATTTTTGAATGGAGTGTGTGTGCATATATGCTCTTCTGTCTAAAATATACAACATGATATAATCAGGGTTTCATCCTCATTGGAACCCCTGAGAATTTGCCTTTCTACCCTAGCTATACTGAAATAGAATCTACATTTTAACACGATCTCTGGGTGATTATTACAGATTTCCAAGGTGATGCTTATTAGAATCACCCAAAGAGCTTATTAAATAGTAGGTTTTGATTCAGGCTATCTGGGTAAATTCTCAGCAAGGGGTTGAACTAGAATGATCCAATTCGAAGCCCTAGATTTAATATAGATTTTAATGGTGCTAGATCTTGCCCTCCCACTAACAGCTGGGGATTCCCTTTGGCAGGGGCCCTTGCTCAGCTTCTATCGGCCACCTGGGATCCAGAAGCAGCTGCTCTCCAGTGATATGGAAAATGTTTGGGGGCTTACAAGATGCAGTCAAGCAGTTTATTTATTATGATTCTGAACTCAATTAATTGGGAAAAAAATTCTAAATAACTCTCCCACCTGCTCCCTACCATCCTTTGTTGTTGTTGTTATGTGCCGTAGAGTCACTTGCTACTCATAGTGACCCTATGTACAACAGCCCTAAACCCTGCTCTATCCTGTGCCAGTCTCACTGATCCTGACACACCCATCCCGATTACCCCAGTCACTGAATCAATCCACCTCATAGAGGGTCTTTCCTTCCCGCGCCGTCCGTCCACCCTCCCAAGCATGATGCCCCTCTCCAAGGACCTCTCCCTCCTTACAACATGTCCACAGTATGTCAGACGAAGCCTCAGAATCCTTGCCTCAAAGGAGCAGCCCAGTTTAACCCTCTCCTGGATGAATCTGTTTGTTTTCTTGGTAGTCCATGGTGCATTCAATACTCTTCTCCAGCACCACAGCTCAAAGGCATCAACTCTCTTTCTATCCTCCCTAGTCTCATTGTCCAACTCTGTGATGCATAACAAGGGATTGCAAAGACCATAGCCTGTATCAGATGCACCTTAGTCTCCAGAGTGAAACCATTGCTCTTCAGTACTCTGGAGAGGTCCCTAACAGCAGACTTTCCCATCGCAATACATTTTTTTTATTTTCTGGCTCCTGGTGCCAAGAGTGTTGACTGTGGAGCCAAGCAGACTAAAGTTGTTAACAATCTCAATCTCTTCACCATCCATCCTGATGCTGCCATTGGTCCAGTGGTGAGAATCTTTGTCTTCTTGACATTGAGCCTCAGCCCATACTGAAGGTTGCAGTCCTTGACCCTCTGGAGCAAGTGCATGAGGTCCTCCTCAGTTTCAGCATGCAGGGTTCTGTCATCTGCATAATGCAGATTATGAATAGATCTTCCACCAATCCTGATGCCACACTTCTCCTCATAGAGCCCAGTCTCTCAGATAATCTGCTCTGCATACAGGTTGAAAAGGGTTGGAGATAGGACACATCCCTTGTGTACATCTTTCCCAATTTTGAACCATGCAGTGTTTCCTTGCTCTGTTCTGACGACTGCCTCTTGGTCCAAGTATAGGTTTCGCATTAGAACGATCAAGTGTTCTGGAATTCCCATTCTTCTCAGAGTCAGCCACAGTTTCTTATGATCCACACAGTCAAACACCTTTGCATAATCAATGAAACACAGATAGACATTCTTCCGGTATTCCCTGTTTTCAGCTAAGATCCATCTAACATCAGCTACAATATCCCTAAGTACCACGACCCCCTCTAAACACAGCCTGGACTTCTGGCAGTTCTCTGCTGATGTGCTGTTCCAGTCGTTTTTGGATAATCTTCAGTAGAATCTTGCTTGCGTGTGAAATGAATGATATCGTTCTATAGTTTCCACACTGTTGGATCACCCTTCTTCGGAATGGGAACAAATATCGATCTCTTCCAGTCAGTTGGCCAAGTGGTTGTTCTCCAGATATCTTGGCGCAACTTGGTGAGCACATCCAGGACAGCATCTGTTAGCTGAAATATGTCAATTAGTATACCATTTATTCCTGGAGCCTTATTTTTTGCTGTTTCCTTCAAAGCTTGAACTTCTTCCTTCATCACCCCATGGATGTGCATGGGTTTGTGCTTGATTTTCCCAACACCTGAAGGTTATAGTCCCAAGTCTTCCTTTAAAGAACAGCAGGAACCTGTGCTTCACTCCCAGCTCCTGGTTGGTGGTGGTAAGAGACATTACATTAAGAACCAGTCAGAGTGACCCTGTGAATGGCAGAGCTGAATCCTGTCCTATCCTGTGCCATCCTCATCATCTGACACGCTTGAGCCCATTGCTACTATCACTGTGTCAAACCATCTTACTGGGGGTCTTACTCTCTTTCACTGACCTTCCATATTTTCAGCATTATTTCTCTTCCCAAAGGATAGCCTCACTTAGCACCATGTCCAAAATATGATACAGCTTCATCACTTTTGCCTACAAGGACCACGTTTTTTCTCAAGACTTATCTGTTTGTTCTTTTGGCAGTTTGCGGGATACTCAGTATGAAAGATCTGCTGACAGATCCCGAGGCTTTCCACTGGTTCCTGGTCATGTTAAATGAACAACCAAAGGGGGAAACTCTCAAAACAAACCCACTGCTTCTTAGTTACACCTAATATCTCATAGTGACCCTATGGAACAAAGTATAACTACCCCATAGGGCTTAGCAGGCTGTAAGTAGACCACCACATCTTTTCCCCATAAAACATATTATTCATGTTGAAAGTTCAGATGAGCTCTCCACTGTATATGTTATAGGCAATAGATATCTTATGCAAATACAACGTATCTTCTAAATCGTGAAAGAAGAATGGCTCTGACATAATACATACTATACATACTATATTTTCCATACAGTAGATGCACATGCAAGATGTGTGAGATTCATGTGTAAAGTCATCATTTGTGTCTTTTAAAAAAGGTATTTACAATGAATAAATTATTAAAAATACAAAATTCAGTCATTTTATTTCCAGTCTCATTTCTATCATCAAGTCCATATTTTCCAACTACAATTACTTATTCCCTGTTTGCTACTTTTGCATTCTAGTCACCAGTTATCATTAATGCATCTTGATTGGATATTTGGGCAATATCACACTGCAAAATTTGGTAAAAAATTTATGATGGATGAATGGAGAGGAGATTGAAACTGTCAACAACTTCACCTTACTTGAATCCACAATTAATACCCTTGGTACCAGCAGTATTGTAGAATGGGTATGAGGATCCAAGGGGGGAGGGTGGAAGCAGAGGAGTGAGGATAGGTGGTGATGGGGGATGTTAATCATAGGGTTGCACAATTAGATGGGGCGGTGAAGGAATTGGGAAGAACCTTTTATAAAAACTGTATTCAAACTTTGTAAGTAAGTAAGTATAAAGTAATTAAAAAACCCCAAACACCCGAATGCATATGCATGGGGGGATAAAAAGAAATAAGGAGATGCATTGCACTGGAAAAATATGCAGTTAGCTACCTTTCCAAATTATTCAGGAGTAATGATGTCAGTTTGAGTACTAAGGTGTGTCTGATTCAGGCCATAGTCTTTCTGATTATTTGCTGTGCATCTGAGAGCTAGACAGTGAATAAGGATGACAGAAGAAGAATTGATGCCTTTGAGCTGTTGTGTTGGAGAAGAACACTGAACATCCATCCCATGGATGGCCAAGAGAACAAACAGATATGTCTTGGAGAGGGTGCAGCCAGAGTGCTCTTTGGAGACAAGTATTATGAGGCTTTGCCTCACATACTTTGGACATGTTGCTAGGAGGTGCTATTCCTTGGAGAGGGACATGATACTGGAAAGGGTGAAGGATTGGCAAAGGAGAAGAATACCCTCAACCAGGTGGATTGACGCAGTGACTGCTGCAATGGGCTCTAGTGTGTCAGAAAGTGTGAGGATGGCACAGGATAGAATGAGGTTCAGAACTTTTGTTCTTAAGATCATTATGAGTTATACTCAACTTGAGAGCACCCAACTACAACAACAACAACACGTGTGACTAGCAACAATTTGTGTTTTTAGCTTTTCTGGTGCCATGTGCTGAAAACTACTACTTATTTGAAAAACTGAAAGTTCTTTTTTATTTAACTCTATCATAGAAATTGGAAGCAGGAGTGGCATCCACTTGCTAAATAACATATCTCCAGACACCCTGTGAACTTTGATAAATGTTGATAGTTGGAGAGGGGCCTCAAGCCTTGTGTTCATAAGGTCACTATGAGTCATGCTCTATCTTAAGGCAATCAACAACAACAATCATAGAAACGATTTTTCTATGTTTTTAAAATCTCTGCATACAGCATACATATACTCTGCATACACTGGTAACCATCCTATAGGACAGAACAGGGAGCTAGCTCATAGGGATCTCTGATCATCCAGTAGTAAGAAGCTGTCCTATGATCTCAAAGGCAAGCAGTTTGAATCCACCGGATGCTCTATTAGAGAAGGATGGTCTCCTACCATGTGATGTACTGTCTCTGAAAACCCACTTTTCTTGGTTCAGCTATAGGTTGGTTCCAACTCAACAGCAAACAACAACAACATAGAACAGAACATAGCTGCTCCGTAGAATTTCACAGTTGGAATCTACAGGAACAGATTGCTATTATCTTTCTCCAGTAGTATGGCTCCTGGGTTCCAGTGACTAACCTTTAGATTAGCAACTGAGTGCTGTAACCGCTGCACCACTAGGTTCCTAAGCATCCTATGTGGCCTCTTTATTTCAATGAGGTTCTTAAATAGTAGCCACAACAAATACGGGTATTCTCCATTGTCATGGGAACATGCAGTACAAATCTCCACCAAAAGGTATGTGGTCCTAATCCAATAGCTGCTCCATAAGAAAAAGATGGGCAGAGTCCTCCTGTGTTTCATTCCCTCTGAAAACCCACTGGAGGGTAGCTTTGGGTTGGTTCCAACCCAGTAGTATGCAAACAACATTCATCTCTAAAGATGAACAGAAGTAATTTTATTGATAGGTCAAGTTGTTAATCTCTGTTGGGCTTTAATCTGTATTGTCCAGCTTGTTTCCACGTTGGTTATCTTTGTTTCATCCTGCTCTTGCCACCGAGTCAACTATGATTGATGACGACCCAGTCAACAATAGCTCTGAACCCTGCCCTATCTTGAGCTAATCTCATTCCATCTCATCCAGGATCATCTCCTGCACTATCCCTCTACTCTTCCAAGTGTGATTTTCTTCTCCAATGACAGGTTCCTGGCAACACGGCTAAAGTATGTGAGATGGAGCTTCACAATTCTTGCCTCCAGCGAGCAACCTGGTTTCATCCTCTCCATGTCAGACAAATTTGTTTAGGCAGTCCATACAGGTTCTTGTTGAGCTTTTGAGGCCTGTCCTGTGGTTTCTTCCTGTATAGAATTAAGAACAGGTTCACTGCCTTCTCTTTTTCCATTTTCCTTTTTTTCTTGTATATAAAAAGCCTTTTGAGGAATTCTTAAAAATATTTACCAAGCTAAAACAAAACTAACACTTTCCTAAGAGAATCATAGAGCTTTTAAAACAAACCCACTGCTAGAAGTCAGTTTTGATCCTCTGTTGGGTTTTCGAGGCTGTAAATCTTTTATCAGAAGAGACACCCTCATTTTTCTTCTGGAAAGCAGGTGGTAAATTTGAAGTATTGACCTTTAAGTTAGTAGTTCTAATATATAACACACTATATAACTAAGGATCATTTTTTATTTGTTTTTAGAGCCAGGTTAAAACTTTCAGTAATTTCTTAATTTTTATATTCAGAAGCTAAGAAACTATTCCTTATCATCCTTCTAACCATCCATTTATCCATCTGTCCAGTCAGTCAACAAGCATTTATTGAGTACTTATTACATGAAGTGTATGTGATAAGGAATCGGGAAGATTTAAGATGGAGACACATATCCATTATTAAGATCTTAAAGTAATAGGGTAAATATCTAAAGAACTTACTCTAAAATAGGACAAAAATGTTAAGTAAAGATAAAGAATTCATTTTGACTAGCAATAAGGAACGATTGGAAAAAGAAGTGAACACTGGATTCTGTAGGATGTTGGCTGATTAAAACTGGGTTTTAAAAGGCATTTCAGACAGCAGTGTCATCTTAATGGAAACTCCACAGATTGGGAAACCTATGGCATGTTCAGAAATATAAAAATCATTCATTACTGTTGAGTTATAGCTGATTCATAGCTGACACTCTGTTGAGTTTCCAAGGCATTAAATCACATGAGAGATTGCCCAGTTTGCTCCTTCAGAGGTGTTGTTGTTATTTGAACCCAGGTGTAGCCCTTTGATAAGCAGTGCAGCTGCCTCCAGGCTAGGCCACCACAGCTCCCTGTTGGGATAGCTATAGAGACTAACGGCTACCACATAGGACATACAAGAGTATACTGAAAAATGAGATTAAGTAATGATTTTCAGAGCAAATCAAGATGGCCTGATCTTTTATTCTTTAGTGAATAATTAACCTAATTATTAACCTAATTATTAACCTAATTATTAACCTAATTAACCTAATTAACCTAAATACAGTTTTAAAAATTTTAAAATATATGCTTATGCCAGTTCACTACTGCGTAGTTTTGATAAAATTTAGCATATAGATGTACTTTATGTAAATCTACTTTTTATGTTGAGTTATTCAGTTCATAGTTGTACATCTGGTGTTTTTAGAATCTAGTTGGCTTTTTAAGGACAAATATATGTCATTTCAGCTAATGCATTTACAAAGATTAGAATTGAGAAGGTTTAAACTTATAGAATCTCTATTGACAGAGTCTTGCTCCATAAATGGAAGTAAGTGTCTCATGCTGTGAATAAACTTTGCTTCTTGAAATTAAAATTGTTTTAAACCTATAAAAGATTGTTCACCTTGGTTCAGGCAGAGGGGTAAAAGGTGATTGAAAAAGGAGGGTCTTTCAGAAGGCGTGTAAAATAGAATCTGAATAGCATTGAAGCACTAGTCAAGGTCTTCCTGGGGGACTCTGTTAAAAGTGAAATACCATCAGTACTACTTATATCTCAGACTTCTAAACTTGAATAGTGCCTTCCACTTCAGCCAAAAGGTTATCAGCCCTGCCTCATGACCCTCTATAGCCACTTGTGGTAGCATGGTCTAACACTTTCCTGAGTACACAGTTAGAGATGTTGCTTTCCTGGCTCATGCCTTCTTGTGAGCTGCTATTTGGCAAGATTAAATGTGGAGGAAACATAAACTCCTTGTTATCCAGTAAATTATGACTGAAGCCCTGTAGAGCAGAGTTACAACTACCCCACAGGGTTTCCAAGGCTGCAGAGCATTATGGGAGCAGACAACCATCTCTTTCTTCAATGGAGTGTTTGGTTGGCTTGAACTATCCACCTTTTGCTTAGCTGCTGAGCACTTAACAACTATGCCAAAAGGGCTTTTTAGTGAAGGGACACCAAAACCAAAAATTAAACCCACAGTCATTAAATCATTACCGACTTGTGACAATTTGTCAGGTTTCCGAGGCTATGAATCTTTGTGAGAGGACACTTCCCAGGCTTTCTCCTGCAGAGCAGTTGGTGCATTTGAATCGCTGACATTTTGATTAGCCAGCCAACTTTGTATTGCACTATAACCAGGCTCCTTAATGAAAGAATATATGAGATGAAAATTCATATCAACCAATTCAGGTCATTTAAGATTTTACTAAAGGTTTAGTGAAGAATATTACCAGAAAGTAATTGTTAATTATTGTTGTCTGAACTAAATAATTTGGCACTTGATTATACTGTGCAAACATTATTTCATGGTACATAAATTTCCTTTTCAATGCAAGACTGAGGGCAAGACCTTCTTTCTTTAGTTTTGTTTCTTACAGTTGTTATAAGCGATTTAGTTGGTTTTGATTCAGAGCGACTGTATGTAAAATACTTTGTGTATGTAAAATACGTAGTGACAGTACAAAATGCTTCTCCAATCCTGAGCCATCCTTAAAATTCCTCCTATGTTTTAGCTTGTGCTGAAGCTATGTCAGTCCATCTGATTGAGTCTCTCTTTTTTGCTAACCTCTGCTTTACCAAACATGATGATGCATGTCCTTCTCCAGGGAATAGTATTCTAATAACACATGTCCAGAGAAGGTACAACAAAGTCTTGTCATTTTTCCTTCTAAGCACTCTGACCATACTCTGCCAAGAAGTACTTGTTTATCTGAGTCATCTATGGTATACCTGAGATTTTTAGACAGCACCCTAAAACTAATACATCACTTCTCTTTCAGTCTTCCTTATTTATTGGCAAATTTTTGCATACATAAGTTGTTGCTGTTGTTATGTGCCATCAAGTCACCTGTGACTCATAGAGACCTTATGTACCCTCTGAACCTTGCCTTATCCTGTGCCAATCTCACAGGATTGTGACACCCCTACTCCCATTGCCCCAGTTACTGTGGCAGTCCATCTCACCTAGGGTCTTCCTCTTCTGCACGATCTCTCCACCCTTTTCGAGCATGATGTCCTTTTTCAAGGACTGATCCCTCCTGGACACATGCCCAAAGTATATGAGACGAAGCTTCATAATCCTTACCTCCAAGGAGCAGTCTGATTCTACCCGCTAAAAGACAGGCTTATTTGTTCTCTTGACAGTCTATGGTATGTTCAGTACTCTTCTCCAGGACCACAACTCAAAGGCATAGATATTTCTTGTGTCATCCTTAGTCATTGTCCAACTCTCTGAATGATAGCAAGTAATTGTGAAGACCATGGTCTTTATCAGGTGTGCCTTTGTCTGTAGACAGGTGACTTGAGACCTGAGCCATCATATCAAGAGTGACTAGGGGGAAGAAGCTGCTGTCAAAGCTAGGTGGGAAGGTGGGGGTCGGGAGGTGGTAAGGGCAGGAGATGCTGGTGGAGCAGGGAAAAGGATGAGACAGAGACATATACACCAAAGTGGGGACCAAAACTGTATCTATTGGTTACTTCTGTAATGGGGAAGTATCTTTCACTTGCTCCTATTGGCAAAATACTGGGCCAATTGGCAGCACGATAATGAATAGAGAAGAGAATGAGATTGTTGAGAGTTACAGATTGCTCCACAATAAAAACTCTTGACACCAGCAGTCAGGAAATAAAAAAAAAATTAATTGCATTGGGAAAATCTGCTGTCAGGGACCTACTTCTCCAGAGTACTGAAAAGCAGTGATGTCAGTCTAGAGACTAAAGTGTGCCTGGTCCAGGTCATAGTCTTTGCAGTTATTTTCTATGCATCTGAGAGCTGTTCAGTGATTAAGTATGACCGAAGAAGAACTGCCTTTGAGTTGTGTTGGAGAAGAGTCGTGAACATACTGTGGACCACTAGGAAGACAAATAGGTCTGTCTTGGAGATGGTGAGACCAAGTTTCTTCTTGGAGGCAAGGATTTTGAAGCTCTATCTCACATACGTTAGGCATGTGGCCAGGAGGATCTGATCCTTGGAGAAAGATATTATGCTTGGAAGAGTAGGGGGACAGCGCAGGAAAGGAAGATCCCGGATGAGATGGGGTGATACAGTAACTACAGAAATGAGAGTAGGCATATTAGAGTCAGTGAGACTGGCTCAGGACAGGGCAGAATTCAGAACTGTTGTACATAGGATTGCTAAGAGTTGCAGGCAACTCGATGGCACACAACAACAACATTGTGCTAAAGTTGAGCTTCCAAATTAAAACAGACTAGGAATAAGAAGTAATCATCCATTTCCAATAACAAGCCTTCAAAAACTCTGTGTACAATAGAGCATACGTATGAGACATTTGAAAATGCCATGTCATTCAATTTTAGGGTCCAGTCTTCTACATTTTAAAACTTTAAAGAAGTCTTTGAAGTAGCATTTCTTAATACAGTACATTAATTCCTTTGGTGCTTATTCAGTGAACAATGATTTTGAATGAAAAAAGAAATCCTTGATAATGTCAGCCCCCAAGCCAACTCCCAGTTTATCATGATGTTGCTTATTGGTCTTGTGAGGATTTTTGTCCTTTTTGCATTGAGGTATAATATGTACTGAAAGCTATAATCTCTGCAAGTTGTTAATAGGCTTTCTTCTAATCCTTATGCTATGTTCTTCTTACAGTTGAGCTTCTTGGATTATTTGCTTACTACAAATTGAATAAATATGGTGAGAGAATGCAGTCTTGATGCACTTTTCCTAATTTTAAACCATGCACTCTCTTTGCCATTGAGTTGAAACTGACCCAGCAGGATTTAAGAGGCTGTAAATCACACAGGAGGATAGATTTCCATCTTTCTTCTGAGGAACAGCTGGAAGATTTGAACCACCTTGCTTTGGGTTGGCAGCAATACTCCTTTCCTACTTGGTCACCTTAAAGCATGTAGGATTTCATTTCTATCCAGGTTCCAGATGAGCACAATTAAGTGTTCTGGAATACCCAGTCTTTTCATTACTATCTATAATTTGTTAGGATCCATACAATTGAATGCCTTTCCATAGTCAATAAAACACAAGTAAACATATTTCTTATATCCCTTGCTTTAGCCACAATCCATCTGACATCAGCAATGATAGTTCCATATCATCTCTTGAATCTGGCTTGACTTTCTGGCGAGTTCCCTTTGAAGTACTGTTTCCACTATCTTTGAATTATCTTGAGCATACATTTACTTATATTTTATATTAATGATATTGTTTGATTTTTTTTGCATTCTGCTGGACAATATTCCTTTGAATGGACACAAATATGAATCTCTTCCATTTGTTTGAACAGGTAGTTGTCATCTGGCTTTTTTAGCATCAATGGGTGGGTGCTTCCAGCTCTTCATGTTTGTTAATGTATCAGCAGGGATTCTGTCAAGTCCTGGAGCTGCCTTTCTCTTTCTTTCTTTCCTTTTTTTTTTTTTTTTGAGCCTTCTTTATTGACAGTGTCTTCAGTACAGTTTGAACATATTCTTTCACTGTGAATGACATATGATCATATGCTACTCCCTGAAATGTTTGAATATCAGCCAGTTCTTTCTCGCACAGTGACTATGTATTCCTTGCCCAAAGAATCTTTTATTACTGCAGCTCAGGGCTTGAATCTTTTCTGTAGCTTTTTCCACTTGAGAAATGCTGAGCATGTTCTTTCCTTTTAATTTATTAATCCCAGATCTTTGCATGTTTTGTAATAACAATTTATTTAGCCATCTTTTCATATCTTTGGTACAGGTTTTATATTTTGTTATTTCTCTCATCTGCTTTAGCTAATGTATGTTCAAAACCAAGTTTTCAAGTTTGTTGTAATGTTCTGTTTGGTGTTTTATTCCCATCTTTTTTACATTTTTCATATATGATGTCTTTGTACAATTCTTGTTATTATGTTTAGTGTATCCTGTCTGATCCTAAAACAGTCTCTAAATTAATTTATGTGGATTATACTAAATGTTGTACTTTAGTTCAGGTTGTTGTTGTTATTGTTATGTGCCATCAAGTCGCTTGCGACTCATAG
>NW_006399776.1:16268236-16281997 GCF_000299155.1 Elephantulus edwardii
TCATTGATCTTAAAATACTTTAGCACCAAAGGTATGTAATTTAAACCACTGATCTTTCTTACTAATTTCAACTTTTTCATTCCAGTTACCATTAATTATCAATGCACCTTGATTAATTTCAGACTGAAGAAGTTGGGGAAAAAATTTCTTTTTTCTTCATATTAGGCATTAGTGCATGAGGTGTAAATTTGGCTAATATTTTTTATTAGCTAGTCTTCCTCGTAGATGAATGGCTATTATTCCTTTGTGAACCATGTTGCACTTTAGGATAGGCCTTTAAGTATTGTATTGATAATGAATGAAATGTTGTTCCTGTACATTTTGTTATTTTCTACATATTGGCCATGGAAATGTCTGTTTAAAATGGCCAGAACAGATCCATTTCAGTTCAGGAATGCTAAGATATCAATCTTCAGATGTTCAGTTTCATTTCTGACAACTCTCAATTTCCCTAAATTCAGGCTTTAGTGCGTTCCATGTTCCCCTTACTAATGTATGTGTGCAACTGTTCTTATTTTAATTCATGTTACATCAGCAAATGAATGTCCCAAAAGCTTTGTTTTATCCTTCTCATTAATGCCAACTCTACTTTGAGGAAGTAGTTTTTCCTCACCTGTATTTGGAGTACCTTCCAACCTGAGAGGCTAATTTTCTGGCTCTCTATTACTGTTCTGCTTTTATCCATAAGATTTTCACTGGCCACTTCTTTGAAAAGTGTGAGTCTTTCTTCTCAGTCTGTGCTAGTCTGTAAGTGCTACTGAAAGCTGTTCCTCTTGAGTAATGCTTCCAACATCACAGCTTCACACAGTGTGACAAACTGACAGATAAATGGTAGTTAGAGTACCTACCATGAAATGTGATATAAAATGTCTCCATAATTAATTATTTTTAAATTTTTATATATGTAAGAACATGTTCCTTATATTAGAGATCTAGTGAATATTACTTTATATCCATCCAAATAGCTTGTTTGTATATAATTTCTTATACAAAAGTATACCTCATTCAAAAATCACAAGTTCAGTCTAAATTTGACAATATAAACTTCTAAAGAGAAGTATTTTTTTTTAAATTTAAGTTGGAGTATATGGGGGAGGGGGTTGTTGTGAGAGAAAGACAAACTGATATTGAGATAAGTCAAGAACCCTAGAGTCTTTTTGGCTTAAATTTCAGGATGACCTTTTCTTTTTGTTATTGTTACATGATGGAGGTAACATTTTGTTGTAGTCTTGACTATTATTCCACTTCTACCAATCAAATCTATACTACTTGTACTTATTCGTCTGCCTTTTATTTGTTCTAAAAATAATGTATGCGAAATAAAACTGTAACAGGTGATTATTTGTTTCTCCACCACACACCCCCGTTCTGATACTCCCTTTTCTGGAACAAGTTCTCATAATGCCCTTTTATTGCTACTTGGACTTTATCTTGCCTACTATATCATCCTCCATGTATATACTCAAACTAAGATAGACTAGGAAGTGGGACTGGTGGTTCTCTTCTGAAATAACAGGCCAGCAAAAATCTTATGAATAGCAAAGTATTGGTTAGTATAGTGCTGGAATGAACCTTTCAGGTTCAAAAAGAATAAAAATTTGAGAAAAAAATTACTTTTTCGAAGTAGAGTCTACTTTGATGGTATGGATGGAGTCCAGCCTTCAGGGCATTTATTTGTGGGTAGACCTTACTTTACTAATGTGGTTTTCCTGAACATGGGAAGAAATAACTAGAAACATCCATTCATATTCCTAATGTAGGATGTGCAACATAAGTAATATAAGAATAATTATAAGTTGTCAGAGATGAAATGGAATGCCTAAAAGTCAATTTCATATGCATTGATAAGCTGAAATTGATCACTGTTGGCCATTTGGAATCCAACCACTTGGTCTTCTGTGTCAGGAACAACAAATTGAAGAGGAATGATGTTACATTAAATAGAATATGTCAAGATTTATCCTGAAATAAAATGCTGAGAGTGAGAGGATAATATCCATAGAACATGTGTTAATATGACTGTTATTCAAATTTACCCCCAAGCCACTTAAGGCAAAGAAGAAAATTTGGGTTTTTTAAAAAACTTCTGCAGTATGAAAATGACCAAACATGCAAGAAATTTGCACTGATAATTACTAGTGTTTAGAATTTGGAAGATGGATGTGAAATACCAGTAACACAATGCTGAATTTTATTGGTTAGAATCTTGAATGACTAGTGACTTATTCGTTGCAGGTATCTTTTTTTTTTTAATTAAGCATTAATTGAAACTGTGCACATGAACCTTGATGGTTGGAATATACAGGAATCAGATGAACAACATTTATGGAAAGAGATGATAGAAAAGCTCAATAGTATTGGGTAAAACAAGTCTATCATCTATGAAGTAGTTCAACTTAAAGCTGAAGAAAGTTAAAACAAGTATATGGAAGCCCAAAATAAAGCAGATTCTTGAGTATATCCCACCTGAATTTAGAGACCATTTAAAGTATATATCTTTATATGGTTGTATTCTCACTCCATACCTACTAATCTGTCTTTTGAAGAAATTATTCAAGAGGAATGTGGCATCAGGATAGGAGGGAGAGTCATCAGTAACCTGCATTGTGCAGATGACACAGTCTTGCTTGCTGAAAGTGAGGAGGATTTGAAGCACTTCTTGCAGAAGATCAAAGAATACAGACTTCAATATGGATTGCATCTATATGTCAAGAAAACAAATACTCTTACCACTGGACTCACAGGCAACATGATAGATGGACACAAGACTGAAGCTGTCAACCATTTAATCTTACTTAAATACATAATTAACATCTGTGGTACCAGCCGTCAGGATATAAGGAGAAATATTGCATTGGGATATCACTCCAAATTATTGAGGAGTTATGATGTCAGTTTGAGGACTAAGGTGTGTCTGATTCAGGCCATGGTCTTTCCAGTCACTTGCTGAGAGCTGAAAAATGACTAAGGTTGACAGGAAAAGAATTAATGCCTTTTAGCTATGGTGTTGTAGAAGAACGCTGAACGTCCCATGGATGGCCAAAAGAACAAACAGATATGTCTTGGAGAGGGTATAAACAGTGCTCTTTAGAGGAAAGAATAATGAGGCTTTGCCTCACATATTTCAGGCATGTTGCTAGGAAGTGTAATTCTTTGGAGAGGTACATATGATTGGAAAGGCAGAAGATCAGTGAAGGAGAGGAAGATCCTTGACCAGGTGACTGACACAGTGACTGCTGCAGTGGCCTCCAATGTGTTGGAAGTGTAAGGATGACACAGGATGAGACAGAGCTTAGATCTGTTGTTCACAGAGCTGCTAAGGATCCTACTTGCCTCAACAGCACCTAACAACAACTAACAGAGTATATCTTTGATGTGTTGTGTTGTTGTTGTTGAAGCATAACCATCCCATAGCTAACCAGCTTTTAGTCCCATGGGAGGAGATTACCCATCCTTCTTCCACAGAGCTGCTAGTAAATTCCAACCATGTGCCTTCGAGATTGCAGTGGAGTTTCTTACCACTAGGCCACCAGAGCTCCCTATCATTGATATATTGAACTCTTAATTACCAAAGACCAAACCAGTTGCGAGATGACGAGGACGTAATCATATACAAACAAAGCAAATCGTCATTACAAAGAAATGAAAGAAATATAAATATTAAAATATAAGAGAAACTCTGATACTTGATTAAAAATATAGAGAACTAAAGCTGCATGAAGAAATGGGTATGAAATAGAAGATTTCAAAGAACTGCTTGTGAATTCAAAGTATTATATGAAATTTTATGGAATTGGGAAAAGAGAACATAACTTGACATTTATCAAATTTAAAGGCCTCAAAAAGTTGCAATAGTGAAAAACTTTATGAGCAAAATAATATTGAGTGGAGCACGAAGTATTTTTTTTTTTAAAAAAAGTTGTAAGGAATACACAGAATTACTATGCTGAAAAAGAATTGGTTGACACTGACCCATTTCAGAATGTTATGATCATGAGTTGTGTGGTACCATGTGACACTAAAGGGTGAAGTTCAGGCTGCACTGAAGACATTTGCAAAAAATAAAATTCCAGGAATTGATGGAATACCTATTAAAATGTTTCAACAAACATATAGAACCCTGGAAGTGCTCACCTGTCTAGGCCAAGAAAATTTTAAGAGAGTCCCTCTGGGTGACTGGAGAAGAACCATATTTGTGCTGATTAAAGGGGGAAAAAAATAAGATGATCTAATAGAACACAGTTCTGGTGGCCTAGTGACAAGAAGCTGTGCTGCAGTCCCAAAGGCACGCTGTTCGAGTCCACCAGCTGCTCTGTGGGAGAAGGAACGGCAGTGTGCTCCTGTGTGATTTAACTGCCTCTGAAAACCCGCTAGAGGGTCAGCTATGGGTCAGTTCCAACTCTGTGGTGCACAACAACAACAACAACAATAATAGAATACAGAAATACATTATCATGTGTACCACATACAAGCAGTTTTTTTGTTTTTTTGGGTTTGTTTGGTTTTTTTTGTTTTGTTTTGTTTTGTTTTCCCCTGAAGACTCTTTAGAAATGCCTGAAGCAGTAAATGGATGAAGAACTGCTAGAAATTCAAGCTGATTCCCAGCAGGCTGTGGAACACTGTCTTTCACTGAGGTTATCAAGTGGATCATATCTGAAAGCAGAGAACACCAGAAGTTTTATTGACTGTGCAAAGGCATTGTGTTGAACATTATAGCTAACATTGGAATGAATAAGAATTCCTCAACACTTAGTGAGCTCTTGTAGCTCAGTGGTTAAGGAGTTACGCTGGTGAATAATACTGACCCATACTGCATACTGCCAAAAGAACAAACAAATCTGTATTGGAAAAAAGAAAGTGAAGTGACAGTGCTTCTTACAAGCAAAGATGGTAAGACTTTATTTCACATACTTTGGGCAAGTTGTGAAGACAGACTAGTCCCTGGAAACGGACATCTTTTTTTAAAAAAAAAAACAAAAAACAAAAAGCCAGGAAATCAGTGAAAGGAAGGAATACCCTAAACCAAACTGATTGATTGGTACAGTGACCTAAACGCAATATAGATTGTAGGATGGTGCAGAATCTAGCAGGATTTCATTCTTTTTTTAGATGTAGTTAGAGGTTGGTGGAGATAAAAATATAAAGAGGGCTTTTGGTCAGGTGGAAGACACTATTCTGAATGCTATTGATGTTAACTACTTTAACCCTCACATCAGCCCTGTAAAGTAGGTAATGCTATCTCCATTTTTTTTATTAATTTAGTTTGTTTATTTTTCATTTCAATGAACATCTACAGAGATTTTGGAATTCCATTCATTCATTGTTGCACCCTTCTCCCCGCACAAACCGACCCCCCCCCCCCATTTGCTCCTCTCCTTGGAAAGCAAAAGAAAAACTCCTCATTGGTACACAATCCCCCTGCACCTCCCCAAACCCCACGCCTTACCCCCAAATATAATCCACTCTGCAACCCTCATTGCTATCTCCATTTTACTGACAAAAAACTAAGACTCAGAAAGTTTCAGTAACTTTTCCAAGTTCATATAACCTGAGTCAGCTGATGTCCTGAGACTCCACTGTTGATCATTGTTCTCTATTTTATTCCGATTATAAGGAATAGGGATGTTGTTCTGAGAAGCTGAAGGGAGCATTTATTATGGACTCACATGGTTACACACTGCAGCTTCTGTATAATTGCAAAGGAGACCAGTTGGAAGGTAATGGCAGTGGTCCAAGTGTAAGATGATGGTTGCTTTGACCAATATTTGTGGAAACATCAAACTCACTCTATTACAGACTAGTATATGTAATTATGTGCTTGTGCATGTTTCTGCCTTTTTTTGTTTTGACCTAATTTTTTTATTGTTTTTGTTATGTGCCTTCGAGTCACCTGCAACTTATAGTGGCCCTATGCACAATAGCTCTGAATTCTGCCCTATCTTGAGCCAATCTCACTGTCTTTGACACACCTGTCCCTATTACGGCATTCCTGTGTCAGTACATCCAGAGTCTTTCTTTCTGGCATTGCCCCTCCATCCTTCCAAATATAATGTCCTTCTGAAGACTTGGTCCCTCCTCGACACATGCTCAAAGTGTGGGAGATGGTGCATTAAAATCCTTACTTCCAGAGAGCAACTTGGTTTGCCCTCTCCAGTACAGACCTTTTTGTCATCTTGGCTGTCCATGGTATGTTCAGTACTCTTCTCCAGCATCACAGCTCAAAGGCACTGGTTCTTCTGTCATCCATCTCTCCGATGCATAGCAAACAGCTGAGAAAGCCATGGCCTGGATCAGGCACACCTTAGTCTCTAGACTGACATCTTTGTTCCTCAGCACTCTGGAGAGGTCCTTGACAGCAGATTTTCCTAATTTAGTTAGTCTTTTGATTTCCTAGCTGCTAGGGCCAAGAGTCAATTGTAGACTTGAGCAAGCTGAACTCAGTGTATTGAAAGCATTGACATTCATAAGCACTCTGCAAATGCATGGGAACCTTGCCTTATTTTCAGATTGTTACTTTCTCAAGGAGCAGTGTGCTTAAAAAATTCTTTCAGTTATGGTAACACATTTGGAAAAATCTATTTTAAATCCTAATTTTCAGATTGATGCCTTTTACTTCTACTGTATTCACCATTGTCTCCTGGGGAGAAAGATGGTCAATCGCCCATTCAATTAATAACCTTGGAAAGTCAACATAGGATCAGCTATGAGTTGGTTCTGATTCATAAGCATTAAGTTTGTGTCTTTAAAAATATGTTAGCTGTTTTCTACACAAAATATACTTTAAATTTTTTGGAAGAATAATTCATGTTTTAATATGGAGCCTGTCTCTTTCTAGTAGTAATTTTAAATATGTTCTTAATAACTTAGCACCTTACAGTGTATTTACTTGATCACAAAGGAAAGATAACTAGTCATTAAATCAGTTCTATTATACCTTATATGGAGCCATTGTGGTACAGTGATAAAAGACTTTGATTGGTAACTAAAAGGCTGGTGGTTTGAATCCACCAGCTGCTCATTGGGAGATTTATGGCAATCTGTAAAGATTTACAGCCTTGAAAACCCATGAATCAGAATAGGCTTCATGGCAATGAGTTTGGTTTGCCATAGTCATTGTATCTTAATGGAGTCCTGTCGGCTCAGTGCTTTAAGTGCTTGGCTGCTAACCAAATGATTGGTGTTTCAAAACCATCAGCTGCTCTTGGAGAGGAACATGTGGCAGAATGTTTCCATAAATATTTACACTCTAGGAACCCTTATGGGGCAGTTCTACTCTGTCCTTATAGGGTGTCTTGCATTGGGAGTTTACTCCATAGCAGTAGGTTTTGGTTTTGTTTCTTAAAGCTCTTTGATTTGTGGATGTTCTTATTAGGTTTGTTGTTAGCTAGTTCTAGATTTTGAGTAAATGTACTGAAACATAATCTGGTTTAATTAGATGATTTTTAGTCCAGTATACTGAAGCATAGTCTGATTTAATTAGGTGATTTTTGGTATCCGGTTGTTTGTTTAACTAAGAGTTCACACAATCCATCAGGAACATGCAACTTAAGAACAGTTGGTACTTACCCTTTAATGTTATGTAAATTTGCCATCACTTTGAAACCATTGAATCAATCCCTACTTGAAACACATTCTTTATCACAGTAACCTTCACTTGCAGCACATAGAGTGTTTAACCAGTGAAAAGACTTTGAGCCTTGTACTTGTTTTCGCTGGCCTACAAATCCTTAAAGACAGACAAACCAGTCTTGTTTGTAATGAAGGGACAGTTTTGTTTTATCTCCTGATGGCAGTGCTTCTGCTTTGAAGTGTGTGTGTGTGTGGTTGTGGTTGTTAAGTACTATCAAGTACAACTCATAGCAACCTATGAACAACAAATCTGTACCCTGACCTATCCTAGGCCATACTCACTATTTCTGATACACTTCAGCGTATTGCTGCAATCACTGTGTTAGTCTGTCTTGTCTGTCATCCTTATTAATTTTCCAGCTCTCAGATGCATAGCAAGTGATTGAAAAGACCAGAGCTTGAAGCAGGCACCCCTTAGTCTTCAAACTAACATCATTGCTCCTCAGTATTTTGGAGAGGTCTCTGACAACAGACTTGCCAAATGCGTATGTCTCCTGACTGCTGGTACCAAAGGTATTATTTGTGGATCCAAGTGACATGAGATAGTAAACTATTTCAGTTTTTTTATATATCATGATGATACCAGTCCAGAGGTGAGGAATTTTGTTTTCTTGATTTTGAGACACAATCCATATTTTGTATATTTTGCAGCAAGAATTTCAAGTCCTTCTCACTTACAGCAAGCAAGTTTGTGTCATCTGTGTATGAGTCTTCTTCCTATCCTGATGCCACATTCTTCTGCACAGCTTCCTGCTTCTTGACTGATTTGTTCAGCATACAGATTGAATAAATTTGGGAAAAGGATACAATACAGATGCACACCTTTCCCAATTTTAAACCATGCAGGATTCCCTTGTTCTGTAAGGACTGTCATTTCTTAATCTAGGTATAGGTTTTATATAAGCATAATTAAGTATTCTGGGCTTTCCATTCTTCTCAGGATTAGCCATAGTTTGTTATGATCTACACAGTGAAATGCTATTTCATAGTCAATAGAGCATAAATAAACATTATTCTGGTATTCTGTGCTTTTCACAAGGATCCATCTGACATGAACAAGCATATCTCTAGTCCCTTCTACATCCAGCTTGAGCTTCTTACAGTTCTCTCTCAATGTATAGTAGTTCTATCTATTTTTAGATAATCATAATATTTTCCTTGCATAGGATATTGTTTGATAACTTCCACATTTTATTGGATTGTCCTTCTTGGGAATGGGAGCAAATATATAAATATATTTATATAAACTTTTCTAGTGAGTTGGCCAAACAGCTATTCTCCAGGTTTCTTAGCATACACTAGTGTGAACATCCAAAGCTAAATCTGTTGTTTGAAGTATGTCAATTAGTACCCCATCAATTCCTGGGGTCTTACTTATATATCTTTCATTATATTAATATAAACTAATGCACATACATTAAGACATTACAGTTAAATATGATTGTTGTTGTGTACTGTAGAATTGGAAACAACCCATAGCTGACCCTCCAGCAGGTTTTCAAGAGTGGTTAATTGCACTAGAGGAGATTGCCCATCTTTCTCTCATGAAGCAACTGGTGGCCTTGAACTGCTGCCTTCAAAATTGCAGCTCAGCTTCTTGCCACTAGGACATGAGAGCTCTATGTGTGATTATGTACTTGTATTTAATATCTAATTTTTAAATTTTAGAGGAAACAACGCTTGATAAAGCTTTAGATGTGATGATTTAAACTTACCGGAGATAAATAGTATGACAGGAAGATCTGTCTTTCTTTGTTAATCTCTGTTCGTTCATTTAACATTTGTTTGTTTGTATTATAATATGGGTTACTACCAGGCCTTAGAAGTAGAAAGAGAGTAACGTTCCAAGTCATTGTCTTTGCCCTCAACAAATCGCAGTTTGGAGAGGGAATTGATACTCATGCTACTTGTTTGTGTTTTAATCCATAATGGTATAGAATTCAAGGCACACAATGCTGAGAAAGTAGTTTTTCATTTTATAGTATTTTTGAAATAAAAGTTTGAGCAAACAATATGTTACTAAGAGAGAAGGATAAAATCATCATTCTAGGAGACAATCCGTGGCCTACAGATAGATCTGTTCTTGATTGTACAGTAATTGGTTAAGACGAGGCAGAACAGATACATAAGTTCTTATTGAGGCTTTGTTTCTTCCCACCTCCCCCATTGTCTTCAAATTAGTACCAACTCTAAGCTTTCATTGAGTTTCTGAGGCTGTAAATTGGATGGCAGAATATTACCCTTTGATGGATTTGAACTGCTGGAGAAGTGTATCCTCTGGGTTACCACCAGAACTCCCTAGTCTTACTTTTGAGTAAAAAAAACCCACAAAGCCTATTTAATGATCCCAAAGTAAGGATAAACATTAACATACAAGTGAGAATTTTCATAATATGTTCATAATCTGGTACTGCCAGCAAATAGGACTTTTAGATTGATTTTTTAAAAAGGAATAGAACTTTTCAACTTTTCTTTCCCTTCCCCCCCTTTAAATCTTTGGAATTTTCTTTCCTAAAGTGTTACTAAGAATCAGCATCCCACCTATCCTTTTCCGCCCCCGCCCCCATCCTTTTGGATAGATAAAAGATACTAGTAACTTCTGGTAAGATATTTTTTTAGAATCTTTCATGCATGCTTGACCTATCAGGAAAATACAAAATTCCCTTTGGGGCTGGAAATACAAGAACGTGCCAATTCATGGAGATACCTGAGGAATAGAATTCAATTTTTCCTCCCTAGCACTATCTGCCAATCCTTGTGGTTTACAACTTAAGGTTTGGTTCCTAATCTTTGATCTCAAAGCTAAAATGGTCAGATCAGAGACATATAGAGAAAACCATGTTTCAAAAAAGTGATACTCCAGCTAGTGGACTTGGAAAAGCACATCAGAGGTATTTCTTTTTAAGGCTCAGCGTAGACAGGAAAAAGGGGGGAAAAATGTCCCCTGAGAATTCATAATTATACTCCTTTTCTTTCTTGGATTTTAAAATAAAATTCACATTCATTGTATATAAAAAACCCAAACAAACAAAACCAAACAAACAAAACCCTCGTAACTGGACAGTTGTTTAAAGTGGTCTTTAGTTTCTGGTAGTTAATCGCTGGGGAAATTAACTACCTCTTACTGTTTTTCTTTAAGCTTTTAACAATTGGTTTGCCTACAATAATTCAAGGCTGTGGTACTAGGGATATTATAGCTAATATTAGATGGATCTTGGCAGAAAGCAGAGAGTACCAGAGGAATGTCTCTCTGTGTTTCATTGACTGTGCAAAGGCTTTTGACTGTGTGGATCACAACAAACGGTGGCTGACTTTGAGAAGAACAGGAATCCCAGAACATTTGATTTTGCTTATATGAAACGTATACTTGAACCAAGAGGCAGTCGTCATAACAGATGAGGAAAACACAGCATGGTTCAAAATTGGGAAGGGTGTATACCAGGGATGTATTCTGTCTACATACCTTTTCGATCTTTATATGGAACAGACCATCTAGGAGGCTGGGCTGTATGAGGAGGAATGTGGCATCAGGATTGGAGGAAGAATCATCAACATCCTGTCTTATGCAGATGGCACAACCCTGACCTGAAGTGCTTGCTGCAGAAGGTCAAGGACTGTAGCCTTCAATATGGATTGAAGTTCAATATCGAGAAGACAGAGATTTTCACCACTGGGCCAATTGGCAGCATCATTATGGATGGTGAAGAGATTGATATTGTTAACAGTTTTAGGTTGCTTGGCTCCTCAGTCAACACTCCTGGTACCAGCAGCCAGGAAATCAAGAAATGAATTGCATTGGGAAAGTCAGCTGTCGGGGACCATTCCAAAGTACTGAAGAGCAGTAATTTTCACTCTGGAAACTAAGGTGTGCCTGACCCAGGCCATAGTCTTCACAGTTGTGTGCTATGCATCAGAAAACTGAACAATGACAAGGAATAACAGAGAATTGATACCTTGAACTGTAGTGCTGGAGAAGAGTGTTTAATATACTATGATCTGCTAGGATAATAAACAGGTTTGTCCTGGAGACGGTGATACTGGGATGCTCCTTGGAAACAAGGATTCTGAAGCTTCATCTGACATACTTTGGGCATGTTGCAAGGAGGGACCAGTCCTTGGATAGGGACATCATGTTTGGGAGGGTGGAGGGCCAGCACACAAGAGGAAGACCCTCGATGAGATGGATCGATTTAATGATTGGGGTGGTAGGAATGAATTTGTCAGAGACAGTGATGTTGGCACAGGATAGGGCAGGGTTTAGGGCTCTTGTACATAGGGTTATTATGAGTTGCAAGTGGCTTAATGGCACATAACAACAACAGTTCATATGCATTTTGTTTCATTCATGTACATTGTGTTTTATCAATCCTTTAGTTACACTGAGTTTCATACAGTCATTCCTATATATTGTATTTTATATCATTAATTACCATTGATCTATGCCTATTTTTACCTTGTCTTTTCAAATCTATTGAATCTTTCCTATTCCTTCACCCAGCCATGTTCATACTAAACACTGCTATCCCAATTATTTTGTAGATGTAAAAAATGTGAAAACTATTACTTGACGATTGAAATGCTATAGACAAGTTATACAGAAGATTAGATAGTTGAAGACAGAATTTAGGAAACTAGATAGAGTTAAAGATATTACCCATACTTACCCACACTGGAGAGCATTATGCCGAGTGAATTAACTCAGTCCCGTAATGACAAATACTGTATAAAATCATTACTGTAGACTAAGTATGAGGATCCAAGGGGTGGAGCGTGGAAGCAGAGGGGTGAGGATGGGTGGGGGTGGGAGGTTGTTAATCATAGAGTTGCACAGTTTGATGGGAGAGGAGGTGATGGAAATGGGAAAAATCTGGTGTGAAAAAACTGTATTTGAACTTTGTAAAATAAATAAGTATAAAATTAAAAAAAAATTATCCATAAGGAAGCATAGAGGGAAAAAAAGAAGAAAATCATCATAGAGGATAAGCTCTATGGCTAACATTATCACTGATAAAGAATTTAAGAAGAAGAAAATTTAGGAACTATTTTATGCCAGTATATTTGAAAACATACATGTTAAGTCAAATCCATGGAAGAAAATAATCAGAACTTGTTTTAAAAAAGAAAATGATAATCCACCCATACATTATTAAATGAGTGAAAACAAAACCAAAAATATTTCCTCGAACCACAGGTGTAGGTAATTTATGGCATCTTCTACCAATGCGAAGTGTGGGAGGGAGGGAATCAAATTATGTAAGGCCTTCAATTATGTAAGACCTTTTAAAAGAGTATTAATAAGATTCCCAAATGAACCTATGAGCAGAGTACAGTTGTCATTCTGAAATTACTGAGGAATTATTTAAGAAAGGAAAATTAGGAAAGGAATTGATAGATAATTAACATTGTTTTGGAACAGATGAGGGAGAGAACTGTTTAAAAGAAATATATGATTAGGCATTATATGTAAAACAATGGTCCAGAGTAAGAGATACATTGCATACTGGGGGGAGTGGGAGGGGAAGAGATGGGAAGAGGGGAAATTATGCAACAATGATTGAATATTTTTTAAATGCACTTATTATTACGATATACATCTTACATCTGAGAGTATTTAGGGTGAAGGATTATGATGTTGGCAACTTACTTTCTAAGCCTAAGCAATAAATAAAAATAACCAAAAGAAAAGAAAGGAAAATTATAGACCTAATTAACTTTTGAACACATATATCAAACTTTAAAAAATATTATTTGACTCAGTTAATTTAGAAACAAAAAAAGACATTATGACTGTCAGTTTACTTAGCTAGTTTGAAGAGTCTGGTATCTTTGGATGACCTGGTCAAGTTTGGCATGTACATATATCCAGCAGTTTTTCGACGTTTGTCTACTATCATATATATATATATATATATGCAGGATATGCACTTGTACATAATCCTAATGTCAAACAACTGAAAACCAGCCACATGCTTCAACAGTAGCATGGATAATACGTGCATAATCCTACAGTTTTATATATATCTATATATCTCTCTTCCAGTCAGTTGGCCAAGTGGTTGTTCTCCAGATTTCTTGGCATAACTTGGTGAGCACATCCATGGCAGCATCTGTTAACTGAAATATGTCAATTGG
>NW_006399776.1:16282137-16288392 GCF_000299155.1 Elephantulus edwardii
ATTAAAGATCATGAAAAGTCTTGAAAGCATACAGATATTTATTTCCTTTTTAAAACAGGAGAACCTAAACAATACATTTTTTAATATAAATATCTATAGATATATAAACATGTAGTTAAATTTTAGAGGGAAGCAAAAGCAATGTTGAACTAAATATTAAGTATAACACTATTCTCTGAAAGGTGGATAAAGAAAGATCAGAAGTTTCCTGTGATCGGTGTTACTGTGCGTCCTATGGTAATAGTGTCTAAAGAAACCCTGTTTTATCCATCCAAGAAGGTACAGTCTACCTGAAATCATATTAGCTAGCACTCAAATGTATTGTAAGTCATTACCAGATCAGCTTTATAATTTTTGAGAGGAGGAAACTGAGGTTCAAGGATCAATGCCACGCAGTAAATGAATGTTTGGGACAGCGCAGAAAATCAAGACTCAAGTGCAATGGATTGATACAGTGACTAGGACAGTGAGGATTGGTGTTTTGGAATTAGTGAGATGCCTCAGGACAGGACAGGCTTCAGAGCTGCTGGATATAGGGTTGCTGTCAGTAGCCAATGACTTGATGGCACATAAAAATAACAACAAATCCACCTGGCCAGTCCAGGTGCTCCATTCCTATTCTAGCATAATAAGCAAATGAGTCAGCAGGGGAAGGCAGAGAATCCCCGAGGGAGTGGCTGAGCAGGATTTCAGTTTTCAGGGGAGCAGCAGGTCTTGCCCTGGCAGCTGTGGTGAGTGGATTACTTCAGCATTTAGGACCTTGGCATATGTTACCTCAGTGCTCCTGCTGGGAACCTTCCATTGACTTCTGGCCTCTACCATCTGCAGACTTCCTTAGTGTGGGGTTCAGAAAACTAACAGTTGGTTGTATTGCCTCAAAACATATTTTTTACAAATTAGGAAAAATACAAGATGAGAAAAGTTACACTCAGAAATTTATAGCTGTTGAAAGTGGAGATGTTCATTTTTTCTCAGTTTAGTGGGATTTGGCATGAGTGTCTTGGACTAAAATATAGATTCTTTGTATCATTTTCCCCTTTTTACTGATGAGTTGTAATCCATTGACAAATTATTCAAAACATTAATACATGTAATTCCTATAACTTTCAACAATTTGATTCACAAATCATTTACTTTTCAGAAGTAGGCCTGGTGTTTCATTTACTTAGTATTTTTCAGGAGTTTTATTTTGTGTAAATTATAAAATTAATTGGAACCAATTTTTTCTTCCAGGGGTCTTCTCCCTTCCCTTGTCTTCAGACAGAAGCATAATGCTTTTCTTCAAAATGGAATGCTTTTCATTTAAAAAAAAATGTTCCAGTCGTTTGAGTATATGCCTCAGACTCTGGGGTACATTGCTCTTACAAACAAACCATACATTTTCCATCCCTTCTGAGACTCAGCGTCGGAAACATATGTACAGGAAAAAGACATTTCTTATTGATAACTCGTAGCTCAGAAGTTCTGTTTAAACTGCTACTCAGGCTCCTCTTCATATAATAACATTGGAGGAAAAATTGTGACATGTGATGAAGTATCTAGATAACAATCTATTATTTCATGAACGTCTAGAGAGGAAGTCTAATACAGCTTTAAAAAAATCACAAAGCTGATAGTTTTCAGTATTCACTTTATTCCAGATAATTAAAGTAGCAATTTTGTTTTGTTATGTGTCATCAAGTCAGAACCAACTCATAGCTGACCCCTCAGTGGGTTTTCAGAGAGTGTAAATCATACAGAAGTTGATTGCCTGTCTCTCCCACAGAACAGCTAGTGAATTCAAACCATGTTGTCTTTGTGTTGACAACGCAACTCTTTACCACCAGACTACAACAAGTACAAGACAAAAAATTACTTTCTATAATAAAACTCACTACAGTTAGATTGATTCTGACTCATAATAGCCCTAATGGAGATAATGGTATTGTTGTTGTAGATACTGTCAAGTCAGAACCAACTCATAGCTGACCCTCCAGCAGGTTTTCAGAGGCAGTAAGTTATATAGAAGGAGACTGTTCAATTTCTGCCCTCAGAGCAGCCAGTGGATTTGATCCCTGTGCCTTTGGGTTGGAAGTGTAATTCCTTAGAGTCTGACCCACCAGAGCTAAGGAATTGGAATCAGGGAACAGGATTTTCATGTTTCCACCATAAAAATGAACAAACAAAGCACGTAAACAATAACAACCTTGAGCTGATTCACAGGAGTATATTTTATAGCAGCATTAGAGTGTTAGGTAAAGAGAATGCTTCCATAGTTCCTCTGAAAGTTTTGGGTTCTTTAAATGCATGGGTGTGATTGTGTTCTTTGGCTTGTTCACCTGAGCTTCTCCCACAAGCTGTTGGTTTCTACCCTTCCTCCTGTTGTCAAATACAAAATTAAAAACAAGTTCATATTTTATTCTTTTTATCTTTTTTCACTCTGTGCTATCTTCATGGCACCTCCTGTCAAATTACACAAGATACTTTATTTTGGATCTTCTTGTTACTGCTCTGTGCCTTTACATCTCCCTCACCTTCCCCAAGCTTGATTTCCTGGATGCTTGCTTGCACTTCACTTCCACGTTTTCTTGCCTTTTTCCTTTGTAGATCAATTTAAGATCATTGATCATTATTATGCACCATGCCAGCATAAGATATTGTTCCTATCAATAAGAAAATATTCCCCCCCCCCAGGACTGCTTCCTGTCTACTTTCAAACTAGATTGCTGTTTGTCACCTTTAGTTACCATTGTTACCTTTTAACTTTTGTAGATTAGGTAATTTAAGAATTCAGCAGGAGGCCCTCTGTCCCAAGGAAAGAAGCCTGTTTTTTGTTGGGTGGGTTTTTTTTGGTTTGTTTTTTTTTTTACTTTTTTATTATCAGACTCAATTGCATAAGCTTGACTACTTTATGTTTCAGAAAGATGTTGTAGGCATTTGCCTTTTTCCTGTACAGTAGCAATCCTTGCTATCCTCTGGTTTTGAATTAGTGGTTTGTGGAATGGAGAAACGTTACGATTTCCCAAGATGATAGCTTCTTTTGTCAAAGATGAGAAAATTCCCTGCTAGGGAAAAAGTCCCTGCATGTTATTGTAAGCTTAAATTAAAAAGCCTACATTCATTTGTTGGATTTCTTGTTGTCATTTTTTTTTTTGTTAGAAAAGTATTACTACAAATTAATGAGAGGTTAAACCAGCTAAAGAAAATGAAAGCTTGTGTCCCTTGATGGTGAGCCTTCAATCCAGACAAATCAATTTGTACTGTGATTGGAAATTCGCCTATTGACTTTGTTGAAGAGACTGCATCTTGTACTGAAATACGCTGAATGGTTGAACAAATGTGTTTTGTTAACATTGAATAGAATAATCAAAGTGATTTCTTCTTAGAAAATATTTCCCAATACTGACTACTTGCCAATTTAGGGCTAAGGATAGAAAAATTAAACCTCAGCAAAGCTATATCCACAAAGGCAAGTGGTTCCTAATAAAGCATATAGTTCTCTACTTGCCCATTTTCATATGTCAATTCTTAGTGGACAAAATGTTACTTTTCCAGAAGAAAATTTTGGTATCAGTTTATATCTCTATGTATGAGCAAGGAAACACTGCATGGTTCAAAATCAGGAAAGGAGTGTGTCAGGGATGCATCCTATCTCCATACCTTTTCAATCTGTATGCAGAACAGATCATTTGGGAAGCAGGGCTTTATGAGGAGGAGTGTGGCATCAAGATTGGAGGAGGACTCATGGCTGGAGAAGAGATTGAGGTTGTTAACAATTACAGCTTGCTCAGCTCCACAATCAACACTCTTAGCCCGGGCAGTCCGGAAATCAAAAGATTCATTACATTGGGAAAATCTGCAGTCAGGGACCTCTGCAGAGTACTGAAAAGCAACGATGTCAGTCTAGAGACTATGATGCACCTGATCCAGGCAGTGTTCTTCACAGTTATTTGCTATGCTTCAGGGTGACAGAAAAAGAATCGATGCTTTCAAATTGTGGTGTTGGAGAAGTCTTGACCATCCATGGACTGCCAAGAGAACAAATAGGTCTGTCTTAGAAAGGGTGAAACCAAGTTTCTTCTTGGATGTTAGCTTGGACCCTAGGATTTTGAAGCTCTATCCCACATACTTTGGCTATGTGGCTAGGAGAGACCAGTCCTTGGAGAGGGACACCATGCTTGGAAGGGTGGAGGGACAGCGCAGGAGAAGAGCCCAGGTGAGATGGATTGATACAGAAACAGAGGCATTGGGTGTTGGTGTGTTGGAATTAATGAGACTGGCTCGGGACAGGGCAGGTTTCAGATATGCTGTACGTAGGATCACTATGGCTTGCAGGTAGTCGATGGCACAAAACAACATGTGTATGTATGTGTATCTCATTCTCATTGCCAGAACCCACCTTTAGTTGCCCTTCTATTGGGATTCCAAAGCTGTAAATCACACAAGATGAAATTGCCCAACTTCTCCCTCAGAGCCACTTGATGGATTCGAACTACCTTTGGGTTAAGGCCACTATTTTTCAGGGTAAGATTTTTGTTACTAGGTCCCTCTTAAGACTGTCAAACTGCAAATATTTCCATTTAACTCCAGAAACTAGCTCTGAGTGAAAGACACAATCAAAGGGTATAATGCTACAAATATAATGAAAATAATTTTCTTAGCCAACTAGGATCTATGTTTGGATGCATATAAATCTGTCAAATCCCTAATATCTAATATGTAGCTTAAATACTGGAACATGGCATTTGCTAAAGTATACAATTCCTCTGAAAACCCAGGTCAGCTATAAGTCAGCTTCATCTTAACAGCACACAACAATATAAGAGTAAAGGTTAAATTTAATAAGATTAAGTGATAAATTGTAGCCTTAAGCAGGACTAACTATGGCAAAAATGTTGTTGTTGTTGTTATGTACCATTGAGTCACCTGCAACTCACTGTATCCTGCCCTGTCAGAGCCAGTCTTGTTGACTCTGAGACACTGAGCCCCCATTGCCCCAGTTACTTTATCAATTCATCTCATCTGGGGTCTTCTTCTCCTGTGCTGTCTCTCCACCCTTCCCAAGGACTTTCTCCAAGGACTAGTCTCTCCTGGCTGCGTGCCCAAAATATGTGAGATGGAGCTTCAAAATCCTAGCTTTCAAGGAGAAACTTGGTTTCACCCTCCCTAAGACAGACTTATTTGTTCTATTGGCAGTCCATGGTATGGTCAAGTCTCTTCTCCAGCACCACAATTCAAAGGCATCTGTTCTTCTGTCACTCTTAGCTATTGTCCAGCTTTCTGAACCATAACAAGTAATTACAAAGATCATGGCCTGGATCAGGTGTACCTTAGTCTCTAGACTGACATCATTGCTTTTTAGTAGTCTCTGGAAAGGTCTCAGAAAGAAGATTTTCCCAGTGTAATTTGTTTTGATTTCCTGACTTGGTGTCAAGAGTGTTGATTATGGAATCAAGTATAACTCATAGTAACCCTGTGAACAACGGATCTGTTTCGTGTCTTGTCCTGTACCATCTTCACAATCTCTGACATACTTGAACCCATTGCTGCAGTCACTGTGTCAATGGTTGAGGGTGTTCCTCTTTTTTGCTGACCCCTCTGTCTTTCTAAGGAATAGCTTTGCCTAGCAATATGCCCAACTTACAGGAGATGAAGTTTTTTCATCTTTGCCTCTAAGGAGCACTCTGGCTGCACCTTCTCCAAGTTATGGTAGTTCATGGGATATTCAGCACTTTTCTCCAGCATCATAACTCAAAGGCATCACTTTTTCTTCAGTCATCTTTATTCATTGTCCAGTTCTCAGCAGCGTAGCAAGTGATTGAAATGACCATGTCCTGAATCGGGTGAACCTTAGTCCTCACACTGAGATTATTGCTCCTCAGTAATTTGGAGAAGTCTCTGACTGCAATCTTACCTGATGTAATATATCTCCTGATCTGCTGATCTCCTGACTGCTGGTACCAAGTATATTGATTGTGGATTCAAGTAAGATGGAGTAGTTTCAGTCATTTCTCCATCTATCATGTCATGGCATGTTGGTCCACTGATGGGAATTTCTGTTTTCTATGAGTTGATTCTGATGGATAGCAACCCTATAAACAACAGATTTGAGCCTTGCCCTATCTTGTGTGTCATCCTCATGATCTCTGTCATGCTCAAATCTGTTGTGATGGTCACTAAATCAATTAATGTTCTGTTGTTGTTGTTATGTGCCATCGAATCGTTTCCGAATCATAGCGACCCTATGCACAACAGCTCTAAACCCTGCTCTATCCT
>NW_006399776.1:16290331-16306190 GCF_000299155.1 Elephantulus edwardii
CTGGTCTTCGCTCATTAGTGTTCAAGGCCTCAAACCTTTTTCTGAGATGATTCTGAAATTCAGGTGGGATGAAATCAAAGTCATATTTTGCCTCCTGTGGATTTGGTTTAATTTTCCTGTTTCAACTTGAACTTGCATATGAGTAGTGGTCTGTTCCACAATCAGCTCCTGGCCTATTTTTCACAGGTGATATTGAGCTTTTCCAGCAGTTTTTTCCACAGATGTAATCGATCTGATTCCTATGCATACCATCAGGTGAAATCCATGTGTATAACCTGTGTTTATGTTTCTTATAAAATGTTGACTAAGAATATTAAATATGCAAAAAGGACTAATCTTCTTTAGAAATGCAGCCAGAATTTCTCTTCAAAGCAAAGACAGTGAGACTTCATTTCACATACTCTGGACATGTTATCAGGTGGAGCCAGTCGCTAAAGGACATTATGCTTGGTAAATCAAGTAAGACTTCATCAGTGGTAAAGCAGAAAAGAGGAAGACCTTCACAAACATGGATAGACATAGTGACTATAACAATCAATAAAGACATATGTGATTTCTTAATAAAAATCATATCACATTGTACTTAATTTTGAAGTTGTTTGTTAAAGATATTAGATAGCTTTTTATGATAAAACACAACCCCAAATCACAGCCACTGAGTTGAGTCTAAGCCATAGTAACCCTGTTGAACAGAGTAGAACTACCCATAGAGATTCCATGCTGTAAATCTTTATGGAAGCAGACTCTGCCTCATTATTCTCCCAAGGAGTAGCTACTGGGCTTCAACCACCCAACTATTGAGTAGCAGATGATTTCTTTAACTACTATACTATCAGGGCTTCTTTCTGTGGTTGCACGTTTAATTTCAGCAGGGTCTGTAACACTCCATGGACTCACTCACTCATTCACTGCCGTCGAGTTAGTTTCCACTCATAGCCACTCTCCATTGTTGTCTGAGGCTGTAAACCATGATGACATCTTCTCCCAAGGATTCAAACCTCTGGAGGCATGCAGGCTTTTGGTAACAGTTCATCATGTTAGAACACCACTGCCTTCCTTTTCCACTGACATTTTCTCAGTTCTAAACAATCATTTTTATATTTTTCTCTTTCTAAAACAACTTTATAAAAATATTTTCTTTTATATCTGTTTGCTTACATTCACATTGTATTTCATAGAATCATTGCCATGCATTATATTTTATAAAGTGACTCACCAGTGGCCTTATGCCCAGCATTACCATGTCTTTTCAAGTTCCTGCCAGATCTTTTCCATTTCCTTTACCCTCAACTCTACCTGCCAAATTGTTCAACCCTGTGATTTAGCCCCAACCCATACATGTTTCACTAATTATCCTTCTATTTTGTCATTAGTGGTCTTATGCAGTATTTGTCCTTATGAAACTGAGTTATTTCACTCAACTTTTTTTAGGACCTTGATCTTTTTGTTTATAACTAAAGGTGATTCTTGAAATAAGATGGGTACAATACTGTTTTTGTTTTATTTTTGTTGTTGAGAATATTCATACATAAGATAGTACATTTTTGAAGACAAAAAGCTCTTTGTGTGTTTGTGTGTATGCACATGTAGATGTATCTGTGTTGTGATGATAGAGTCACAGATTTTAGGTAGGGTCATAGAAATGTACTGTAATAAAGGATTTTATAATTTTTCTGTGGAGAACATTGTGACATTCCCTTGTTCCTGCATACTGACTTTACAAAGCAGTGAAACCAAAATAAATGGGGCGTCAGGGGGAATCTACTAGTTATTTGCTTAATCCATAAACCAAAACCTTCATCAAAAATACATAGGTGATCCATGGAATGAAAAGACCAAGAATCCCAGAGTGTTCTTTTTTTTTTTTTTTAAATCTTAAATTTTTAATCCTTTCTTTACAGGTTACCTAGACCACTTTTGATTAAGGAAACTGTAGAAAGTTAGTAACTGTCACAAGTGGAGGCCAGGTGGTGGCACAGTCAGTTCTCCACAGAGTTCTGCTTTGCGGAGGTCTGAATACACTGGTGGGGTCTCTGTTCAGACTCTCTGAGTCAATCTCTGCAGATTTTAGTCCACTTGTCGCTTTTCCCCAATTCCTTTGTAAACTCCTCAGCATTCTTACAGAATTTTTTACGGTCCTTAGAGTGTTCTTTGACTAGGTCAGCCCGGAGAGGGTGTTCAGGCTGGGGGGGTCATTCACCAGTGCTATGAGGGACTGGATCACCCGGTCAGTCTTGGTGGCTGGCTTTCAGTTTTCAGCACTAATTACTGGGAGACATACCTGCCCCTTGTCATCATTGTTCGGATGGTAGATCTTAGTTTTGAATGTGATCTTTGGTGGTTTGAGTGGGTACTCTGGTGGAAAGTTGATTTTGATTCTGAAGGCCCCCTTATTGTATGGAGGATTGTCAGGAACATTAAGCCCTTGCCAAGTCAATAAATTAGCTTCATCAGCCTGGATGTTACGGAAGTTTTTCATTCCACATTTGCGGTTTTCTTCAAACTCCTTCATCAGCCTCCTGCTGGCCGCCATCTGGGATCTGGTGCTGTCCCGGAGTGTTTTGGGGAAGAGAGTATGGTGGTTTGTAGACAACTTCTAATTTGAATGTCTCTATGTAGGGAAATGTATCTAGCTATTCATTCGAGACCTGGACAATGAATAAGGATGACAGAAAAATAATTTATGCCTTTGAGCTGTGGTGTTGGAGTAGAGCCCTGAACATCACATGGATGGTCAAGAAAATGAGTAGAAATGTCTTGGAGAGGGTGCAGCCAGAGTGCTCTTTGAAGGCAAGAGTGATGAGGCTTCACCTCACATACTTTGGACATGTTGCTAGAAGGTGCTTTTCCTTGGAGAAGGACATGCTGTTCAGAAGGGTGAAGGGGTTGATGAAGAAGAGGAAGACCCTCAACTAGGTGGATTGACAGCTGACTGCTGCAGTGGGCTCTTGTGTGTCAGTGCAGGGAACTCAGTGGCATCTAACAACAACAACAACAACAACAACATCATCATCTAGGGAAATAGTTCATATGCTGGTATTCATTGTAAGAATCCACATTCTTTTAACTGGCTTAAGAAATGGAGAAGCCTTCAAAATATCTCATCATAAATAGAAACCTGGAAAAGCACAGATAATTTTTCCTCTGACCCTTTCTTTCTAAATAAAATACTAGAAAAAACAGGCAACAACTAGCATAATTGTGCCTACTTTATTAATTATCTTGAAAGCATGTTAAAAAAATTACTGTTGTTTATTTTATTAACAAGCTTTATTTTTTAAGAATACATTTAAATTTAGAAAAGCAATGAATTAGTAATAGAAAGAATTCTTCTATTTTTCTTCCTCCTATACATTTTCTCTGGTGAGTTCTATATTATGTTACTATGGGACATGTGTTACAATTAATGAATAATATTGATACTTAACTAGTGCATACTTTATTGAGATTTTCTTAGGTTTTGACTTTTTCTCAACCAGAATATCATAGTACACTTATGTGTTATATCTCCTCTTGATTGTGATAACTTTTCAGACTTGCCTTGTTGTCGATGACCTTGACATTTTGAGAAGTATTAGTCAGGTATAAGGAGTCCTGGTTCTGTAGTGGTTAAGCGTTTGGCTTCTAACAGAAAGATCATCAGTTTAAACCACCATCCATTCTGTAGCAGAAGCTGATGGCAGTTTGCTTCTGGAAACCTTATGGGACAATTGTACTCTATCTTGTAGTGTGGCTTTGAGTCAGAACCTTCGTGATGGTAATGACTTTGTTTGGGCAAATATTAATCAAAGTTCCTCTGCTGGAACATTCCTCTTATTTTTCTCAGACTGAGATTATTGGTTTTTATGAAGAGGCTGACAGGTAAATTAATATTTTTTTTCACATTACATTGAAGGTACATACTGTCACCATAGTTTATGTCTGTTAATATTGTCTTTGACCATGTGGCATATCGTTAAATCTGTTAGGTTTTCTAAATTAAATAATTTTTCCCATCCTTTATGTACTGTGTTCTTTGGGAAGAAGTCTCTGTGTGCAGCCCACATCCAATTAATGGAGAGTCTATGCTCCAACTTTTTAGAAAGCAGAGTATCTATGTGGTTTTTGCATTCTTTCTGTATACAGGAAATTTGTGTATTCTGTCCCATTGATTAAGTTATTTAGCCACTAGTTTTTATAAATATAGACTCGTAGAGGTTTATTCTACATTTTGTTATGGTCCAGTATCAGGAGGACCCGGTGGCTTAGTGGTAAAGAGCTGTGATGCCAATCCAAAGGCAGGCAGTTTGAATCCACTAACTGCTTTATGGATAGAAAGAAGGGGAGTCTTCTCACATGCTTCTTAATCCCTCTGAAAACCTGCTGGAGGGTCAGCTATGGGTCGATTCTGACTCAGTGGGCACAGCAACAGTCCATAATATCTCTTTATTTTATTTCTCAAATTATTTCAGCCTTGGCCATTGGGAGATAATTCAGTTAAGTATGGTGCCACTTTGATACACCCTCGTTAATGTGGGATTTCTTTTTCTTTCTCTTCTTTTATTAGCTCTCCATACTTATCTCATATATTTCAATCCCCAATCCTAGAATCAGCCAGTCCTCCAAAGAGTCCAAGTTCCTTTTATTGGAGAATGGTGTTAGAAACCAAGGTAAAGGTGCTGGGTGTGCTTGCTGCTATGGGGTGTGTAATTTCTTTTAACTATTCTTAGTTGCCAGAACAAATATATATGTTTATATACCAGTCTTTAAGTATATATATTCATGTGAATATTTCTATGCAATATCATCTGAATCTAATTAATAGTGTCTTTATTACTACATGGACTATTGTCTCTACCCATGGTTTATTTGTAAATTTCCTCTTCAGCAGGGAGAAACTTGGCTCCCACCATATGCCATCCATTTACTTAATTGTTTAATTCCAGTATGCAAGTAGTACACTATCAAATTTGTTAATCTGTAGCCCTATGGGAAATGAAGTACAATGCTGTGTGCACTTGTTTTTTCCCTTTAACCTTACAGACTTGCTCATTTCCAGAGTTACTAGGGTGAGTCCCTTTTCACCAGCTTCTTCATATTTCATGTATTTGCCATGCACGTTTGTTCTCTTGTCATAATCTTCATTGGTTCCTGGGATCATCTTCCTAAGTGACTTTTAAAAATTTTGTGGATGTTAAATTTTAATCTTTATGCAGTGAAATTAAGTGGGTTTTGGTAGATGTCATTTGTTCACTTATAATATCATACAAAATACTTTTATTATCCTAAAATATTCCTGTGTTTTATTTATCCATCTCCCTGACCCTACTCTCCCCTCAACTTCTAATCTTCATATTTTTTTTTCAGACTTTTTTTTTTTTAGAAATATGTATTTAAAGTTCTTCAGTGTCTTTATATGTCTTGATAGGTCATTTCTTTCTTTTGTTGTTGCTTAATGATATTCCAGTGTATGACTATGTGTGTTTTATTTACCTGTTAACCTATTGGAGGACATATTGGGTACTTCGAGATGTCAGGAATTAGAAATAAAGTGGCAGTATTATTCATGTGCAGATGCTTGTGTGTATGTAAGTTTGCTACTCAATGGAGTAAGTATCTGTGAGTTAGGAATGGTGGATCATGTGTTAAGACTATGTTTGACTTTGTAAGAACTGCAAAATATCTTTGAGAGTGAGTGCCATGTTCCTCCTGTCAGCAGTGGATGAAGCTTCCTATTGTAAGCAATGGGCGTTTCTTGTAAGCAAATCTTTGCCAGCGTTTTATATTTTTAGTCTTCTAAATGTTGTTGTTGTTATGTGCTATTGAGTCACTTACATAGCAACTCTATGTACAATAGTTCTGAAGCCTGTTCTATCTTGAGCCAATTTCATTGTCTCCAATACACCTACCCCATTGCTGCAGTCATTGAGTCAATCCATCTCATTCAGGGTCCTCTCTTTCACTGTCCTTACACCCTTCTAAGCATGATGTCCTTCTTCAAGGACTGGCCCTCCTGGCAATATACCCAAAGTATGTCAGATGAAGGTTCAAAATCCTTGCCTTCATGGATCAGCCTGATTTCATTCCAGGATGAACCTGTTCATGGAATATTCAATACTCATCTCCAGCACCACAAATAAAAGATACCAATTCTCCTTCTATCATCTGTGATCATTGTCCAACTCTCTGGTGCATAGCACATAATTGTGAAGTTCATGGCCAGAACCAGGTGCACCTTAGTCTCTACACTGACAGCATTGCTCTTCAGTTCTCCAGAGAAGTCCCTGACAGTAGAATTTCCCAGTGTAATTCATCTTTTGATTTCTAGGCTGAGTGTTGGTTGTGGATCAAGCAACCTGAAGCTGTTAACAATCTCAGTCTGTTCCTCATCATTCATGCACCAGTGGTGAGAATCTTTGTCTGTATTGAAAAGCTACAGGCCTTGACCTTCTACAGAAGATGCCTCAGATCCTCCTCAGTTTTAGCCAGCAAGGTTGTGTCATCTGCATAATGCAGATTGTTGAGTCTTCCTCCAAACCTGTTAGACGTTCTAATAGATATGTGGTGATATCTCCTTCAGTATTATAATTTGTAATGTCTTAATGACAAGTTAGGGAGCTCTGGTGGCTTAGTGGTAAGAATCTGTACTGCAGTCCCAAAGGCATGTGGTTCAAATCCACCAGCTGCTCCACGGGAGAAAGATGGATGGTCTCCTCCTGTGTGATTGACTGCCTCTTAAAACCCACAGGAGGGTCAAGTATGGGTTGGTTCTGACCTAACGGTGCACAACAACAACAGTGACAAATTAGAGGAGCCTTTGTTACTTAGTCCATAGCAAGTTGTGATGACAACCTAAAAGCCATACATCTCTAGCAGTTCTAGTCTACCTGTGTTACCCCAGGAGGAAGATGAGCAGTCTCATCTTGTTGCAATTTACAGCGTCAGAAACTTGATGTAGGGTCGCTGTAAGTAGGAACAAACTCAACAGCATTGACAAATATATTGAGCATCTTGTGATGTGCTTGTCATTTTATATCATATGTATATTTATTGGGTTCTCTAGATTTTTTTGCCTATTTTTCAGTTGGGTTGTATGTTTTCATAGTCCTGATTTTTAAATAGCTTTTATAAGTTTTGGGTGTGAGTCCATTATCAGATGTGTATGTTGTAAATGTTTCCTCCCAGTCTGTCATTTGTCTTTTCATTCTTTTAAAAATGTCTTCTATGAGCTATTGAATTATCATTTCCTTCACTCTTTAAAGAGTAGCTATAGGGTAGCAATCCTGTGGTGGTAGAAAACATCAGCTGTTAGGGTAGACCCAGTGCTTCCTTCCTCTCTGTCATACTTTGAAATCTACCCTCGACCTAACATGAACTATCCTTTCGAAACACTTCCTGAAGTGAAAAATCTGCTGTATACGGTATTCTTCTAACATTTGTTAGGTCAAGTGGAAAGGTTTAGAGCAGAAAACCCATTATTGTTTCATCTTTTCCACTACTCTTCTCTAAGGTATATGAATGCATTTCTTAAATTTGGTTTGAATTTCAATGAGAACAGCCAAAGTCAGCTATGGGGAAAATTGTACAGTACAGCCAAGTTTGATTTTTGTCTCAGTAAGACATTTTTGTGTTATTTTATTTAGCAAGGGAAACAACAGAAGGATTTTAAGCAGGATATTTACGTAATTTTATTTCATTTTTTAAGAGGTTACTCTTGATGGTTTCTAGAGAAGGGATATTAGGAGAACAAGAGTGGAAGGTACGGAGACCAATTAGTTTGCTGCTTTGATAGGCAAAGCTAAAAATGATGTTGGTTTAGACCAGGTGGTCCCAGTATAACTATAATGATTTCGGTTTTTCTGGAACTTGATTTTAGCACTGAGAGTCGCAAAGAGACCCCTACCTCAGATATATAATAAACACTTCAGTGAGAGATTACTCCCCGTTCTTAAAAATTAAGAGATTGTATTCACAAATCATATTCTTCCCAGATTTAAATTCTGTTTATATCTCTCTCTATATATCTCTATTACTGTGCTTCTGTAAAACATCTCTGCAGAGAAATTTCCTCTGATTTATAGGAGTTCTGATGGTATCCTTAATATTTTTTTCCTGCTAGGGCCCAAGAAGATGCCTCCCAAAGAAAGTATACTTTGTACAAATAAGACATTTCCTTTTTATGACATCTAGCTGTAAGAAAGTACTTTCTCTTAAATGGATATTTAGGTTTTAGTTGTTTTGTTGGTTTGTGTTTTTTTTTTTATAAAAAGAAAAGGCTATTCTAAATGTTTTGACCTGGATAATGAAACCAGTGAACTTTCCTGAAAGCTTTCTGAAGGAAAGACTACACATCCATCTAAAGGCTGCGTAGAATCAAAAGAAATGTTGGTGTGGTTGCCTAACCTTGCTTTCATGGCTCTTTGGTCATTAAGTCCTATAGCAAAAGAAATTGGAAAACGCAAAACTGAATGGGCATTTTTGTTGCTATCCCAAATGAATGTTTAACATCCATTTTCTCAGATTTGAGCAGTCTCAAGGAGAACACCTTAGTGATACATAGGAACTTTGCAGCTGGTAAATTCAGAGCCTCTCTGTAGCATCTGCTAAGAGACCCCTCCTAAAGGCCTGCATAGTAAAATTGTTGTTGTTGTTGTTGTTGTTGTTTGATGCTGTCGAGTCATAGACGACTCATAGAGACCCTGTGAACGAACGGCCTGAGCACGCATAGTAAGACAGCCTTTCACTATTGTGTCTATTTGCTCAGCTGTAATTTCTCTTTTTGAAATTTACATTCTGCTCTCCCCTCTCCTACCGCTTCAGACAGCATTTACTCCTATTTGCTTTTTTTCTTCCTGCCGGCCATTCTTGACAATAGTTCCGTAATTCTCCATGGGAATCTTTGAACCAACCCATGGGAAACTATCAAGTATCTTTTCTGAAATCTTGTAAATGAGAGATGTTTAGAAGAAAGAGAAAGAGTTAAGTGCCAAGTGTCATAATGCAACTTCTGGCGTCTTCTTATTCAGCAGTAGCAGGCCTTTCACCTGTTTGGCACGTGTGCTCAGGGACTGACTTAGCTTTCTGTGCGGACTGGGAAGGGAATTGTGGGGGAAGGGTGCAGGGACTTTGTCACTACCTTTTCACTTACTCTCTATGTAATAAGAAGGCTTTCCTTTCAGGAACCAGTTTATCAAGGCTCATCTGTAAGTTTACTGTTTTCTCTGGTCTTTTAATTTCTTCATCAATTCACAAGTGAAGTAATTGATGTTTGACAGGACCAGATGAAAACAGCATTCACCATGGACCTGGACTGTCAAGATCTTGTCAGTAGCTGCTTCTGGCAGGCTTGTCATCTTTATATTTTGCAAATAAAGCCGGGGATCAGGAGGGATTGCCTTTTCAGGATTTAAATGTGAAGTTTTCTAACTTGAAGTTGTTACTTCATGGCAGAAAGAATAAGACTTGTTGCTCTAATAATTAACCCACAGCTGTTGACTTGATTTGGACTCAGAGAGAGATACATCATATAGGGTAGACTGGCCTCATAAGGATTCCAGGTGGTAAGTCTTAAACATGAAGAGATTGCTTTCTTTTTCTCCCTTAAATGACCAACAGATTTGAATCACCTGTCTTCCGATTAGCAGCCGAGTGCTCTGCGCGTATTGTTAGGCTGTAATATGCCACCGTGTGGGAGCTGGATCAGGCCTGACCCTGTCAAGGATGTTTAGTAGTCTGTAAACTGCTCAAATAATTGCCCAACTTTCTCATATAGAGCACCTCATGGATTTGAAGTGTCTGCCTTGGAGTTGACAGCACAAGTCCTTATCCACTTGGCCATCAGAGAGCTAAGGCATAATTACTTAGCACTGTGTTGTTGTTTTTAGGTGCTATCAAGTCCATCTGCCCTCTGAAGTCTTCTGTTCAGCTCTTTTATGTTGGTGTGTTTTCCTTTTGTTTTGGATTCTTGATGCTCCAGTGTGATTTTTAGTCTCTTCTGACATCTATTTTGATTTTTTTTCTCCTTTTTTTTGTAATGACCTTTTGCTTTCTTAATTGATGATATCGGTAATATCATCCCACAACTCATCTGGTCTTTGATCGCTGGTGTTCAATACCTCAAACCTTTTCCTAAGATGATCTTGGAATTCATATGGAATTGATTCAAGATCATATCTTGGTTCCTGTGCATTTATTTTCATTTTCTTTGTCCTCAATTTGCACTTGGTTATGAACAGTTGATGGTTTGACCCACAGTCTGCCCTAGCCTAGTTTTTATTGAGGATATTTAACTTCTGCAATGATTTCTTCCACAAATGTAGTCGGTCTGATTTCTGTGCAGCCCATCAGGTGAGATCCATGTGTAAAGTCATAACTGTGTCTTTTAAAAAGGTATTTGCAATGAATAAATCATTATAATACAAAATTCGATCATTCTGTTTTTAGCCTCATTTCTATCACCAAGTATGTTCCAACTTCTATTCCCTCTTCATTGTTTCCAACTTTTGCATTCCAGTCAGCAATTATCATTGATGCATCTTGATTGCATGTAAATTGTTTGGTCTTGTTTTTTTTTTTTAATTTTATTAACAATCAAGTGTAAGGAGATTGGCCATTTTTATTTCCTTAACAGTCAGCTATGGGCTGGAAGCCTCTTGTCTAAATTAATCAGGATCTGGTGGATGAAGTTTGTATTTAAAACTCATTTGAGTCCTGCTGAAGAGTCTCCAATTTTGGAGCATCCTGTATGAAGCTGTTGTATTCTGGAGGGAAGTTGTTTTGATTTAACACCATACAGTATCTAATTTAACATCCTTCTCATACAGTATCTAATTTAACATCCTTCTTACTGCCTCTCTTGTTGGGTGCCATCAAATGGATTCTACTTCATAGTGAGCCCCTGTAACAAAATAGAACACTCCCCCCCCTTAGAGTTTTCTAGAGTCTTATCTTTTTAGGAGCAGACTTCTAAATCTTTCTCCCATGGAGGGAGCTCTGGTGGCATAGCCCATAGGGAGTTTCACTGCTAACCCACTGGTTAAACCCATCAGTGGTTTCACACAAGAAAAATGGAAAAATCTCTTTCTGTGAGACTTACTACCTTAGAAACTCAATGGAGGGTCAGCTGTGAATCAGTTCTGAGTTGAGGACAATGAGCTTGAATTGTTTGTTGTTTTTTGAAAGTTTTGTTTTTCTCTCACTGTGCTTCTGATAAGTTCAGCCCATTAATTTTTCAGTTAGTAGCTAAGTAATTAACCATTGTACCACTAGGACTTCTTGTCATTGTGTTCCATCAAATTGAAGCCAGTCTCCCGGTGGGTTTTCAGAGGCAGTTAATTTGCATTGAAGAAGATTGTCCATTCTTCTCCCCTGGAGCAGCTAGTGGATTTGAACCACTTGCTTTCAGGATTGCAGTGCATTTTTTTAAGTTGTTGTTGATGATTGCTGTTGAGTCAAAGTGGACTCATAGCAACTCTATGAACAAAAGACCTAATGCCTTTCCGTAGCTATCATTGTTTCTCCAAGTTCATAGAGTTTCCAGAGGCATGTGGTTTAGGAAGTGGATGCTTAGGAAACTCCTGTTTCCTAACCTGTATTACAACTCGGAGCTCCACCAAACACTGTCCACAGTGGGAAACCAATATGGTATTGATATCCCCATGGCACAAGATTCAGCATCACAGCAAACCCAGATTACTTCATACAGCACATTAACAAATAGTGATGTGCAAAGTGGAAGGGTGCTCCTCAAGATATAACAGCACTAGTCTCATTTAACAGTGGCTACATTTTGTCGAGTTTAATATGACTCAGAGTAAGCTTTGCACAAAAGACCTGAACTCTGTTCTCTAATTAACACCATTTCTGTATATTATAAGAGAGTGTGTAGCGTTTCCAGAGGCATCTAGTTTAGGAAGTGGATGCCACTCCTGCTTCCCAATATGAATCAGTAGGGAAGCTCATCAACCATTGTACGTAACAGGTAACCATTACGGTATTTGATATGATTATGGAATAGTGTTCAGCATCACAGCAACTCCAAGTTGTTCAGTACAGGAAATAGACAAATGATTGCTGTGTAGGCCACCACAACTTTCTACTACCCACTGTCAAGAATTCTCTTCCAACTTACAGTGAATTTTCTCAGGTTTCTGAGGCTATAAATGTTTACAGGAAGAGGCTGCTGTCTTTCTCCTATGTTGCAAATGTTGGATTTGAACTATTGACCTTTTAGTTAACTACCTGAGATGTTGCACACTATCACATTTATTAGGTGTATGTTATTATCCCCACTGAACATAAGAAGAGACCAAGGTTTGGAAAGTTAGGTGTACAAAGTCAGATTATTGGTAAACATTAGAGACGGGGTGATGGTAGAAGGATACCTTAAGGTAATTAAATCATGATGTCTACTTTCAAGATTCTTTATTTGGTCATATTCCTTTGTGAAATCTTAAAGAAACTTTTGATCCAGTGGTAGACATCAAGCTTATGTAAACTTCTCAGGTTAGTGCTGTTCTCATAACTGGCTCCATGTGGGTTTTTCAGCCATTAGGTCTACTGGAAGGAAATGACTTCCTTACATCCTTAGTCTTTTGGAATGGTAGCACTGATGCTAATGAGAACCATTTTATTTGGAGATAGACAGGGAGAGTTTGTTATGTCTTTGGTCCCTGCATTGCCCAGTTCCAACTCCACTTAGCTCAATTATTGAATCTTTCCTCCTTTCCCCCTTGAAATTATACAGTTGACTTCTTAAAACATATAATTGTTGTGAACTGCCAGCTTCACATGAGACCATTCAGCAAATACTACGGAGGAAGCAAAAACCCTACAACTGAGACATTTAGATAGAGATATCCAAAAGGTGGAGATGAGAGTTGTACTTGAATTTGGGAGGTAGATGAAGACCGTAAGTATAGATTTGTGAGTCTTGTAGATGATAAGGTTTGCATGCAAATTTGCAGAATCTAAGTTATTCAGCATATCCTATTGAAGGGAACCCTAAATTTGTAGATTGAAAGCTTATACTTGAGTCTTACTTCTATTTTTTTTTTAAATGTATGACCTCTGGGAAACAACCTTAACTGAATCTAAACCTCTTATCTGTCTCCCACCTTTTCAAATTTTATTTCGGCCAAGTCTGTATTTAAAAATGTAGTTTTAATAGTTTTAAATTATATACTTCACTGACATTATGTTATTTACATGATGATTACCACTATCTGTATAAAGAAGTTGTCCATCACTACAAACAGAAATTCAGTAACCCTTTAGCAATAACTGTTGAGTTCTGCTAGTGTAGTTGATAGTGAGTTGCACTACTAACCCCAAAGCTTTGCCTCTCTGGTGTTCACATTCACCAGCAGTTCATAGGTGAAAGGTGGGCAGTTGTATCCTGTGGGCAGTTTACAGCCTTGGAAACATGGTGGAGGATTCTTGTGAGAACTGACTCTGGGACAATGAGAGATTTTGTTGTTTTAGTTTAATAGTAACTGCATTGTCCTCTCCTCTCCTGAGGACTTGGTATCCACTAATAAAAATTTTAACTATTATTTCCTCTTATAGATGTTTCATATGTATTGGATCATACAATATTTATTCTTTGATGCTTGACTTAACTCACATCGCATAAGCCTTTCTGAGTTGATCCTTGCTGTGGCAAGTATCAATATTGTTTTTCTCTTTATATCTTCATTTTTTTATTGCTTGGCTATTGTATATTGATGCCCAAGTATCTCTTTGAGGCCCTGCTTTTAATTCTTTTGGATGTATACCTAGAAATAGAAATTCTGGATCATATAGTAATGCCATGTTTAACTTTTTGAAGAACTGCCAAAATATTTTTCACAACACCTGCACCATTTTACACTCCTACCAGAACAGGGTAAGAGTTCTAATATCTCTGTATTCTTGCCAGTACGTGTTTTTGTGATTTTTCTGATAATTGCCAACTTAGTGGGGAAGATTCCTCATCTCTTCAAGGGGAGTAATTAGTGGTCCTACTTTGCAGTATTGCCACAAGGATAGGAATAATGTGTACCGAATTGCTTAGTAATGTAGTATTAAGTTTTCAGGGATTATTAATTTGTAGTTGTTACTATTATAAACACAGAAAACAAAGTAATTTCAGGTGGACCCAAATGAACTGATGCCCTAGTTACAGTCAGACACTTTTAAAGTGGAATTAGAAGTCTGAATTTTAATTTTATCTGTGGCGCTGTCAGTGTGAACCATTGTACAGGTGCAGAAACAATGATGATTAAGAACATACCAAAATAAAACTATGAACAAGAGATGATCACTTCAGCCTTCTTGATTTGTTCTTCAGTAAGATGAAAATTATTAAGAAAATCTTACACAGTTATCTTGAAGATTAAAAAGCTAAGAACTATACATAAAGGTACAATTTTGTTGCATCCACTGCTCGGAGGGAGGGGGTACTAGGGTAACCCACAGGCTCTTTGTGGTCTCAAGCTCTGCAGCCTCAGGCACCTCAGTGAAAAAGGGGAAAAGAAGGCTGGAAGCATTTGTTCTTGACAACAATGTATTCAAATTTTGTAAATAAACTAGTGTGGAGTGGGGGGGAAGTGGGGAAAAGATAGTAGTTCTCTCATGGACCTTAATGTGGCTTCCCAAACCTGCTCTGAGCAAGCTTCCTGAACAACCGAGTCTTCACCAGGGAGGGAAAGGAAACCCTGCCTCTGCCGGGAACAAGGTTTCTACTTCTTTTTGCTTCTTGAAAATGATAATTTAAAAGTGGGAGAGTGGAAGAACAAGATCTCATTATAAGATGAAAGAATAAGAATTGAGTTGTTATTGTTGTTATGTGCCATTGAGTCACCTGCATAGTGACCCTATGTACAGCACCCCTAAACCCAGCTCTATCCTTTACCAATCTTATTGTCTCTGACTCATCTACCTCTATTACCCTAATCACTGAATCAATCCATCTCATTGAGGGTCTTTCTCTCCTGTGCTGTCTCTCTACCCTCACAAGCATGACATTACTCTGCAAGAACTGATCCTGTCTTGCAACATGTCCAAAGTATGCCAGATGGAGGCAGTTTCATAATCCTTGACTCCAAGGATTCTGGCTTCACCCTCTCCAGAACAAATTTGTCTGTTCTCCTCGCAATCCATGGTATATTCAGTACTCTTCTCCAGCAGCAAAGCTCAAAGGCATCAATTCTCCTTCTATCTTCCCCAGTCATTGTCCAGCTCTCTGATACATTAGCAGGTAATTGCAAAGACCATGCCTGTATCAGGCACACCTTAGTCTACAGACTGACATCATTGCTCTTTAGTAGTTTGAAGATGTCTCTGACAGCAGGCTTTCTCAATGCAATTTGTCTTTTAATTTCCTGGCTTCTAGTACCAAGAGCTCTCAACAATCTCAGTCTCTTCATTATCTATCCTGATACTGCCAATTAACCCAGTGATGAGAATCTTTGTTTTCTTGATGTTGAGCTTCAATCCATATTGAAGGCTACAATCCTTGACCTTCTGCAGCAAGCGCTACAAGTTCTCCTCAGTTTCGACAAGCAGGGTTGTGTCATCTGCATAACACAGGTTATTGATGAATTGTCCTCCAATCCTGATGCCATGCTTCTCATAGAGCCCAGCCTCCCAGATAATCTGTTCCACATATAGATTGAAAAGATAATGGTGATAGGACACACCCTTGACACACACCCTTCTCAATTTTGAAGCATACAGTGTTTCCTTGCTCTGTTCTGATGACTGCCTCCTGGTCCAAGTATAGGTTTTATATAAGCACAATCAGTGTGTTGGGATTCACATTCTTCTCTGAGTCAGCCACAGTTTGTTGTAATCCACACAGTCAAATGCCTTTACATAATCAATGAAACACATTGAAAGT
>NW_006399776.1:16307730-16320853 GCF_000299155.1 Elephantulus edwardii
TAATCCGAGTGGCTCCTTGGAGGCAAGGTTTCTGAGGCTCTGTCTAACATACTTTGGACATGTTGTGAGGAGGGCCCGGTCCTTAGAGTGCGACATCATGCTTGGGAGAGTGGAGGGACGGCGCAGGAGAGGAAAGCCCTCTATGAGGTGGATTGATTCAGTGACTGGGATAATTGGGATGGGAGTGTTGGAGACAGTGCGATTGGCACAGGACAGACCGGAGTTTAGGGCTGTTGTACATATGGTCGCTATGAGTTGCAGGCGACTAAACGGCACATAACAACAACAACAGCAACGTCATTATAGAAATAAAGAACAAAGACATACTAAGAAAAAGTTTGGCTTCAAATATATAAGCTTCAGTGTTTTACTGTTAAGTACCACCATACTGATTCCCGCTTATGACAACCTTCAGTACTACACAAGGTAGAATTTCCCTACAGTCTTCTTGACTGTAATTTTAACAGAAGCACTTTGTCCAGCTCTTCCTGTGAAATACTTCTGTGTAGGTTTGAAAACCCAACCATTTAAGTTATTAGTGAGATACATGCCATTTGTAACATGCAACGACCTTCAAGCCATCAATACCCATGATTCAGTTGATTATGACTCAAAGCTACTATGGACAAAGAACTGTCCCATAGGATTCTCCAGGCTGTGAATCTTCACAGAAATAGGCTGCCTTTTCTTTTTCTTGTGGGGTGACTGCTGTGTCTGGACTACTGATTGTTTTGTTATTAGTTGAGTGTGTTTAACCATGACACCACCAGGTTTCTTCCAAGCACTTAGTTGGTGTACCCATTTATTGATTACAATACAACAAACTCACTGTCTCCATTGGATTTCTGATGCTGTAAATCTTTATGTGAGAAGACTGCCCACCTTTCTCCCATGAAATATTTGGTAAATTTGAACCATTCACCTTTTTGGTTGGAAGTGCTACAAATGCCTTATGTCACTAGCCAAGTCTAGTTTGGATTATATTTAGAAGTAGTCTAGTATTATATTTAGACCTTTTAGTACTTGCTTTGAATACTCAAGTTTTCTACTTTTGGTTACTTTACCTGCAAATGAATTCATTATGACATTGCTTTAAATATAGAAAGCATTCAGAATGGAAATCCAAGTTTTCTATAAATTTTCATTAAAAAAAGTCACAGTAAGAAATACAGAAAAGCATTCCATCAATAGTGGATAGTATTACTATCCACCTTCTTCCTGCCATTGTATTGCACTGTGGGAACTGAAGTGTTGCTGTTTTGGAAACTCTACCATTGTTATTTCAAATACCAGAAGAGAAACTCCTGGTGGACAGATTTCAGTAGAGCTGTTAGGGCAAAATAGGTTAGGATGAAAGGCCTGGCAACCAGCTCCTGAAATTTAGCTCAAGAATATGCTATAGGTCACATACAGGATATTACTTTATTGAGTGCTGGAAGAGAGTATGAGGATAGAACAGGGCCAGGCAATATTTTGTTCTGTTATGTATACAGTTGGGTTGACTAATGGCAGCTAACAACATGATCATCATTGTTATTATTTTAAAAAGTACAAATATGTCTGGGAAGAAGTCCTCTTTAGAAACAAGAATTGTGACACTTTGTCTCACATACTTTGGACTGCATCAGGAGGATGCAGTCCCTAGAGAACATCATGCTGGGCAAAGTAGAAGCTTAGCAAAAGAGGGAAAGGTCTGCCATGAGATACGTTGACAAATGGCTACTACAACAGTGAGCCTAAGCACAGTGGGAGTTGTGAGGCTGGTGCCGCACTGGAAAGGCTTTCATACTGTGGCATGTAGGGTTGCTGTGAGTTATAGGTGATTGATGACCCCTAACAACATTATTATTATAAGAGTCTTTGGTTGGTGCGAATGGAAGTGCTTAGCTACTAACCAAAAGATTGGTGATTTGTATCCAGAGATACAAATTCGTGGGAAGAAATCATGGCAGTTTACTTTTAAAAGGTCCTAAGCCATTGAAACCACTGCAGTGCAGTTCTGGTATGCAACCTCTCAGGTCTTTGGGAGTTGGAATCAGCTTGATGGCAGCAGACTTATTATTATTTGTATATCCAAACCCACTGCCATCAAACTACACTGCAATCCCAAAGGCAAGCAGTTTGAATCCAGCAGCTATTCTGAGGGAGAAGGATGGGCAGTTCCTTCTGTGTGATTTATCATCTTTGAAAACCCACAGCAAGGTCAGCTATGAGTTGGTTCTGACTCGACAGGAGTCAACAACAACAGCAAAGTGACCCTGTAAGGACAAGGTAGAATCGTCCCATAGGGTTTCAAGGCTGTAGATCTTTGCGGTAGCCAACTGCCACATCTTCCTCCCCGAGAGCAGCTGGTAGATTCAGACTGCTTCCTTCTTGGTTAGCAATTGAATACATTGATTACTGAGGCACTAGGGCAACCATTACTATTACATAATGTGCTTATGTTGCTACATACACTTATTTGTAGGCTAGTGGGAAGAGTTGAAATACATAAAAGCAAAATATTTAGACAAATGAGACCACATGGGAATTTCCCATGTGTGTTTTATCCACAGGTCATTTCCAGTTGTCTAGATTGCTAAAGTATCCAACAGAGCTATAGATAAAGAACCCAAAAAAGACAGGTGAACCTGCAAGAGCCACAGGTGAGTTATTCTTAGGTAAAGATGAGAGCCAGGACTAGAAGCAGAAATTAGTTGAATTACTGCTCAAAACTGTATAGAGGGGGAAAAAGAGATCCCTTTATTTAATTAACTTGAAAGAATATAGCCAAACAAAATATTAAATTTATGGGCCTATGAATTTATTAACTTCAGTAAGCATTATAGTTAGGCTGTCAAACAGCAAAAACCATTAACTCTGAAACAATAATTAGAATGATGGATTGTTATGGTAAGTTACAGCGCATCAAAAATAATTTGCAAAAGCTGTTGTTACAAGTTTATGTAAGGTGCCTTTAGTCGCATTTATTATATAAGAAGCACTACGATTATCTTGCAGAGAGCTTAATGTGCAAAGATCTGAAAATGCTTTTATTAAACTCTGATAATGTGGTTGGTGATTTCTGAAATTAAGTGAGTAAAATAGGACAGAGAATGAAACAGAATAAATGTTAAAAGTATCAATTCTCTGTAAACCTAACTTTATTTATGAGGTGTCGTTTTGTACGAGATTATCAACTTTAGTTCACCCTAGATGGTAAGAAAATTTGCTTTACAAATGAATATAGTAATAGCACTATAGTACCAACATCTGTGATTCTGTGACCTCAACACTGGTAGAGCTCCCTTTCTCGATGGGCAGGATCATGAGGTATAGACCAGCCCTTGTTCCTGAGGTCCTGGGCTAGGTTCAGGGTCAGACAGCATTGACCACAGATCAGAGAACGGACTGATGGAGGAGGATTCTGTAAGTGAACTGACATTCTCTCTGAAGAGGCTCCCAAGAGGGGACCAAGAGAGAGAACTGAGACCACAGACTGTGTACAAATTAAGAGAATGTACAAACTCAGACAGAAAACAGAGAAAATAGGTCTATGAGTTGCTAGGGTGAATCCCGGTGTACTTAAAGTGATGCCTGTGAGCTTTTGTCCAAGCTCTGACATATGGGAGGGAAGAATTTTTTTTTATTCTACAGTCTTCAATACAGATTGAAGTTCAATATCAAAAAGACAAAGATTCTCACCTTTGGGCCACTTGGCAACACCACGATAGAGAAGAGATTGAGCTTGTTAGCAATTATAGCTTGCTTGGCTCCACAGTCAACACCCTTGGTACCAGCAGTCAGGAAATCAAAAGATGAATTGGCATTGGGAAAATCTGCTTTCAGGGACCTTGTCAGAGTACTGAAAAGCAATGATGGCAGACTAGAGACTAAGGTGCACCTGATACAGGCCATGGTCTTCGCAGTTAGTTGCTGTGCATTAGAGAGCTGGACAATGACTAAGGATGACAGAAGAATCATAGAGTCTTGAACATACCATGGACTGCAAACAAGCAAATAGGTCTGTCTTGGAAAGAGGGAGACCAAGTTTCTCCTTGGAGGCTAGGATTTTGAAGCTCCTTCTCACACTTTGGGCACAGGGCCAGGAGGGACCTGTCTTTGGAGAAAGACATCATTCTCGGAAGGATGGAGGGACAGCACAGGAGAGGAAAACCTGGATGAGACGGATTGATACAGTAACTGGGGCAGTAAGGGTTGATGTGTTGGAGTCAATGAGACTGGCTCAGGACAGGGCAGGTTTCAGAGCTGTCATACATAGGGTCCTGTGGGTTGCAGGCCACGCAACGGCACGTAACAACAGCAACATATTTTATGGCAGTTGTTTAAAAGGGTCAGATTATGGTTCTCTGGGGACAATACAACCCATAACTTCCCTATAACATAACACACAAGCCTGGAAGCAGGAGTGGCATCCACTTCTGAAATGGCTTGCCTCCAGAAACTCTATGTAGGAAGAGTGCTCAGGCATTTCGTTCATAGGGTCATTATGAGTCATCTACAACTCAACGGCACCTAAGAACAATAACAACAACATAACATAACATAACATAACATATAGTAAATATCCAGTAAATAGTAGCTAATGATGGTTATAACATAGAAAAATAGAACTTTATCAGACATAGTTCAATATTATTCTTTTTGTATAGTTCAGCAATTTTATTCATCACTGCATAGTTGAATACTGTTACTTATTAGATAATCTAGCCCACATGGTTTTGTGGAAAGAAGTGATTCCTTACGTGCAGCAAACCATTCTCTGATTCTCTTGGGAGTGTCCTTAGGAAGTAGTATGGATGGTGATCTGTCCTTCCTTATTTATCCTGCTCCTTTCCATTTCCCATCTCTCCACTTTCTTCCCAGACGTGTGGTGGATGCAGCAAACGGAAGTCTAAAAATTTTTATATACTCAGGCCAATTTTCTCCCCTGTATCAACCTTAAATTATTTATTTAGGTACTGCTGTATTTCCCTGAAATAACTTTAGCTCTGTTCTTGAACTTAGCTGAGAAAGATTTCCTTTAAAAACCTCTCCCCTTCTTAGAAGCTTATTTATTTTGAAAAAACTGATTGTTATGGGTAGGAGAAAAGGCTTGACTGCAGAATCAGAGGGTGACCTGGGCGTCACTCTCAGCCCTCCCCCAGTGATGCTGTAGTTCTCTTTCTAACTTGAGTCTGCCCAATGTGGAAGAAAACTTCTTGCATTTCAGCACTGCTCTAGTTTCCAAAATCTTTCCAATTTAAAATCAGAATCTAGTTAATCAGCTTAATCATCCACATTACTCAGTGTGGTGTATTTTGTCTGTTACACTATTTTATGGGGCTTCTTTGAAATTGGCAGCAATCTATGTATAGACACTATTAGAACACATTTATGAATATTTCAATAAATAACTTACTTAACTTTAAATTACTTTTAAAATATTAAACACATATATTTTGAACTTCCATTTACCATGAAACCAGATCATGTTTGGTATCTGATGAGCAATAGTATGCCTGAATGGCAATCTTGTATTGAATCAGATGGGAAAATTTACCAAGAATATAGCTGATAGTGATAATTGAACATGCCAGGGGCAGAAGACTATGCTATGGTCTTCATTGTTAGCAGTATGTGTCAAGGGCACTTTATTCACCTATTACTTCCTTCTATTCTAGCAAATTAGTTGTTTTTAGGTAGCCTCAAATCAACTACAATTCATGGTATCCCTGTGAACAGGTCTGAACTTCGCCGTCTCGCACCATCATCACCATAACTGATAGGCTTGAGGCCATTGTTAAAGCCACTGTCAGTCCATCTCACTGAAGATCTTCCTTTGTTTCTCTGATCCTCTACTTTTCCTACCATGATGTCTTCTAATAAAAACAGACTACTCCTGCCAGCATGCCCAAAGTAAGAGAGAGGAAGTTTGTCCATCCTTGCCTCTAAGGAGCCCTCTGGTTGCATTTCCTCAAAGACAGACTTGTTCTTTTGGAAGTTAATGGCATATCCGGTACAATGACTTACGGACAAACAATACTACATGTTACAGATATGAGTTCTTCTTCTGTCGCTGTATTCATTGTCCAACTTTCAGATGTATAGTAAGCAATTGAAACTGTCATGGCTTGGATCAAGAGCACTTTTATTATAAGACATCCTTGCTCTCTAGCACTTTGGAGAGGTCTCTGAGAGCAAAATTTTACCTTGGTATGTATTGTATATCCAAGCACAATGAAATAGTTACCAACTTGAATTTTTTCAAGAAATTGTGTTTTTTTGACATTGAGATATAATCCATATTGAAGGTAAGAAAGGTTGTGTCATCTGTATAATGCAGGTTGTTGACTGAGTCTTCCTCCCATCTTGATGCCACATTCTTTTCATAGTCCAGCTTCTCTGATTATTTGCACATCATACAGTTGACTGAGTATGGAGAAAGAATACAACTCTGATACACACTTTTTATTATTTCAACCATATGTCCATAGTTCTTTTTGGATAGCTCCTTGTTGGCCTATGCATAGGTTTTGTATGAGCACAATTAAGAGTTCTAGATTTCAAGTTCCTCTCACTGTTATCCATTATTTGTTATGACCCACACAGTCAAAAGCTTTTGTATAGTAAATTAAACACAAGTATCTTTCTTATAGTCTCCGCTTCAGCTGAGATCCATTTGACATCAGCAATGGTACCCTTTGTGCCAGAATGTCCTTACAAAGACATCTTACACTAGTACATAGGCCAAAACAAAAGGAAGAAATGTTGAAGTAAGAGATGAATATTTGGAAGGGCAGATCTAGAAGGCAAAGCAAAGTATTATTAAATGTGCAAATTGTTGGAGATAGAAAACCAAAAGAGAAGAACACACATGGTATTTCTCAAGCTGAAATAACTGAAGACTAAACTTAAGATTCAAATTGTAATACTGAAGGATTCTATGGACACTATCTTGAATCATACAGGAAGCATCTAAAGGAGATAGATGGAGTACACACAGTCACTATACTGGAAAGAATCAGTTGGCATGGAAGCATTTCAAGATAATAATGCATGATCAAGAACCAATGGAGAGTTTCAAGTTGCACTGAAGGTATTTGTGGAAAATAAGGCCCTGAGAAGTGATAGGATGTCGGTTGATGTGTTTGAATAAACACAAGCAGCCCTGGAAATAGAAGTTTTTGTCAAGAAGTTTGGAATGCCACAACTTTGCCAACTGAGTGAAAGATATTCATATTTGTTCCCACTCAGAAAAAAAAGGTGATCCAACAGATTGAAGAAATTATTTAACAATATTATTAATATCACATGCAAGTAAAATCTTGCTGAAGATTATTTTTAAAATAGTTGCATAAAAGGAATATATGATTAGGTATTATTGTCATGACAAGAATCCAGACTAAGAGCTGCACAGTAAAGTGGGCTGGGGGTGGGGGTGGGGGACTGTATATCAATGAAAGAATTATTTTCCAAAGAAAAACACTAACTATGGGGAGGGCAGGGAAGAAAATATGCAACAATGAATGAATAGAAATCCAAGTTCTCTATAAACGTTGATTAAAATATCAATTAAAAAATAATAACTGGAACAATAAATACAGCAATAGGGAACTCTCTAAATTCAAGTGAGATTCAGAAGAAGCTGTGGCAGATTAATGAGAGAAATATGGAATCAGGTTGAGTCTAAATCCTTGCTTTTATATTATTGGTAAATCATAGATCAACTCTGAGCCTTGTTTTCTTCCTGTGTAAAATGAAGGATATACACCAGCTTCAATGAATGTGGGTGTTGGTGTTTTTTTTTTTGAGTGAAAGGAGGGAGTTGGAGGTAAAATGTGCAACAGTAAAAGAATGCAAATCTAACTTCTCTGTTTGTTAAAATCACAATTAAAACAAAATTTTACTTAAGCAAAACCAGGCCTTAGCTTCCCAGGACCACTGTCCACGTTAACAGAACTTGGTTAAGCTGCCAGATGCCAGAGACTCCTCAGAGAGGACCAGGCCCTGCTCTTTCAGGCACACCCCCTTAGGGGCTCTGCTAACCATGTCAGATCTCAGCTTCTAACAGGACTTTTCTCCACTGCTGAATCCTGTCTCTGTTTAACTTGGAATTTGTTTGACAGATATCTTAGTTGATGGGTAAAGAGACAGATTTGGGCAAGGTTGAAATGCAGCAAATCCAGTACTGTCTCCACAAATAAAAAATGTTGTTGTGTCTCAGTGCGAAAGGCTAGAAACAGTAGTGGTGTGCCATGTGGTAGCCCAAACCTATGATGGACCCAAGTTCTTTAATTCTAGTCGCAGAGTCTAATGTTTGAGAAAGTTTTAGTCTATTTATAATAAATTATGGAATAATGATTGTGGCTTAGTGAGAAAGCAGGAATCATTTGAACTTGACCACCAAATGTATTAATTTTGCCTGTCTCAAAGTCCTTGGTGATAGCTGAATATACAAAAAATGTAGTTCACTCATCAGGTGAACAACAAATTAATCAACAAATTGAACCACTGTCATTTTCTGAGGTCTAATGATAGATATCCTTTTACCAAACAAGAATTTTAATCACTCACAATGGCTGAGCGCGTATTCTCTTCCAAACATGATTCTAGGCACTTTTCAGATACTTGGAGTATATATTTTTTTCCTCAGAGTCAACCTATGAAGTGTAGGTGATTTTAATCTCCACATTTACCCTGACCACCACACAGTCATCTGTTAGTGGGCTGATGGGAGAGGCCCTTGTGTGATGCAAATAGTTAACGTGGTCAGCTGCCTACAAAAAAGTTGTAGATTTGAGTCATCCAGACTTGCTTCAGAAGAAAGGACACACAATCTACGGGGAAAATTCAGTCACTGAAAATCTTACAGAAACAATTCGTCCATTGGTCACCATGAGTCAGAATGACTTTGTGGCAGCAGCTAGCCACAGAAGGAAGGAAGACTGACTTAACTGTGACGTTGACTACTCCCAGGTAAAATAAGAGCTGTTATTTTGTATTTATTCCCTTGCAGAATTAGAGCAGTTTGCCCGGTATATCAGCCAATGATAACTTTGTTCAAAATGTATGAAGTGGATGGGTGTTACAAATACAGATTCTCAGTATCTACTCCCAAGGATTCAGAGGTAATTGCACTGAGATGAGGCCTAGGAATTGGCATGTCAACAATCCTCAGCTGATTCTGATGCCTGGCTGTAGGAAATCATATTTGGTCAAAAAGCAGTCTGGGCAGATCTTGGAAAGGGCGGCTTGGCACTATGTCTGGCTCTGAATGTGATAATAAGAAGCCCCTGAAATAGCCCAAGAAGCAGACCAAGGGGATGGATGAGGAAGATACAGCTGCCAAGCAGAAACAAACAAACAAACAAAAGAGCAGAAGAAACTCGAGGAGCTAAAAGTGAAGGCCTTGGGCAAAGGTCCCCTGGCCATGGGTAGAATTATGAAATCTGGTAAAAAATAATACTGAGGCAATTATGGACCTTACTTCTGTTCCTTTTTAAAACATCTGGATTCTCTGCTAGAACATCTGTTGCTGCCTATAATTAAAATGAAGTGTTGTCTTGGAGTCTTGTACGTTTAAGAATAAACTTTTGTAAAACAATGGAGAAAAGCCATGAGATGGTCCGTCTCCTCAGTTCTCAATCATTCCAGTCTGAGCTGTGCAGATAAAGCAAGCACAATCCAGAATCTGCTCTTCATTCTTTGTTATGCCCAGAATTCTGTACCACCTAGAATGAAACCAACTCATTTGAAGTTTAATAAAAAAGTGGTCTAAGCCCAGCTGTGTCTTATCTGTCAGCAGGTTTGGTCGGGGATCCTTGAAAGAGGAGGACCAGAGACCACTGAGGCTCTTGTGTTGTGTTCAGGAGCTGCGTCTGTTGGTCACTGGCCATCCATCCACATCCTGTCCCGCTTCTGTACTGACCCAATTCTTTATGACTTTACAATATCCTACAGGGACAACTCTGGCAGGTTAATGTTATGTTATTTATAACACAACCCTTATCTCCTGCAGTGTGTTGTCTCTTTGTAGTTTTTAATATGAAATGCTCTGCAGCTCTTGCAAGTTGGAACTCCTTGTTGACCTGTGTTGCTGAATATATTGTTTGGTATTTCTTCTCTTTTACTTCTCTCTGCAACCTGATTAAGCAACCTGATGCTTCTCATCTTCTCTTATGTCATAGAGTTGTCAGGAGACTTAAATGAATGAATGCAGCTCTGGTGGCCGAGTCCACAGGGAGGCACACTGCTAATTCAAAGGCCATGGCTCTCCAGCAGTTGGGATCTACCAGTGAGACTCCATTGAGGGAGAAAGATGGGTAGTCTCTTCCCTTGTGATTTACAGCCACGGAGACCTGTTGGGGGCATGGCCACCCATCAATTGGTTCTGATCTACAGCACTAAGAAAGCCAGCAAACATTTAAAACAGGGTCTGAGGGATAAAAATGAAGATTAACTATCTTGGAAAGCCAATGAATCATGAATCAGAATTGACTTGATGGCAGTGGGCCTTTTAGCACATGGCAATCCTTTAGTAAGTGTTATTTATCATCATCATCTCCTCATGCGAATAAGTCTGCTCATTTGTATAAGCATATACACATGATTTAACTCTCTTCTTAAATGCTTTTAGTTGTTCACAGAGTTCCACTTAATGGGGTCTAAATCCTTACTCAGTCTGGTAGCTAAGGCTGACCGCAGTCTCCATTGTCAATCTCAGCTTTCTCTCTCATCCATACAGCATTTACATGGAGTTGAATTGCTCACTGTTTCCCCTCACACTTTCATGTCTCTTCTCACGATAGACGTCATTCTTTAATAGCACTGTCCTAGGACAGTTTATACTTTTACCTACTTGTTGATGATCAAGAAGAAACACAAAAGTCATCCCTTCCTCCAGGTTCCCCCCGCCCATTAACATGTTCTTCATGTGATGGCTTGGGAGTGACCTACAATTTATTTGTGCTTCTCCTATGACACCTGAAAGGATGAGGCAAAGTTTAGGTTAGTTCAGATTAGGCTTTCTTTACTAGAGAATAAGGACAGTGGTTGGAAATGGCTGATCCTTATACCCTAACCCTGTTCTAACTTACCCAACACATTGTGTGAGTAAATAAAACTAGTGACCCTCACAAGGGTACTGTGTGTTACCAGTCATCCCTAGATAAAAGATACAAGCAACTGTGTTTCATACCCTCCTTTTCCTCTTCAGCATCTTTGGCAGAGGTTTCATCTTACGAGTGTGGCCTGCATTTCAAATGCTCTTTCTTACCTTCCCTCCTCTGCTCCAAAAGGAATTGGTTCTACATTGGAGTGAATCTGTGTTAATAAGGTAGTTGATTTGCTAATATCATTAACTTTAATTAGTCTGCTAAAGGTTGGGAATAGCTTATGGACCTTTCTCTTCCATTTCTGTCAGTACAGATTTCTAGCCTCAGTTTGATGAAGCAGGGGATCCTTTGGTCATTAGAGTCTAGCCTTTGGCTTCAGGGTTATTTCTTATGGCAGGAATAACTACAGTGGATTTGCATATGTGTGCCGTAAAGCCTATAATGATTTAAAAAATAATCTATCTTAAGAAACTTGTATTATCGTAAGAGTTCGGAATGAGGGTTGCAAAGTGGAGTATACTCGGGATGGGGGTGTGGGAGTGTGGGGGGATTGTGTACCAATGAAGGAGTTTTTCTTTTGCTTTTCAAGGAGAAGAGTGAACTCGGGGGGGGGGGGGTCGTGCGGGGAGAAAAGTGCAACAATGAATGAATGGAAATCTGAAATTTCTGTAAATGTTCATTGAAATTAATAAAAAAAGAAACTTGTAATGTTGGATGTTTTTCTAAATATTTATGAATATTATCATGATGCATAAAATGAAATTACTTAAAAATATTAATAAGCTAGTACTTTTTGCCAATTTACACTTTCTCAATCAATTGCAATAGGATCTTATGATTATGATTATGTCTTCAGCCCCAGAAATGTCAAGAGCTTTTACCTAGTTTATAGACTGAGATGTCTGATGTAATAGCTTCTGGACACTTGGTGGAGGTCCAGTGGCATAGGCTGTAGTGTATTATGCTTGCATTCATAATTTGTTTTGCTCTGATGAGTAGCAGATGAGTTACAAGAAGTGGGAAGTCTTCAGTGCCCCAGAGGTTTGATCTACTGGATAATCCCATGATTGCTGACATTAACAGTTCCTCCTTCATTCATTTCCTCTGTTCCTTTATGTCCCTTGGGTTTGATGGTTTGCTGGAAGTTCTTACACTCAGACCCATCAGGGGAATGACTCCCGTAACTGTAGGTGCTACAGGCTGGCATTGCGGAGACTGGTGAATTTTGTAGACTGTCCATTGAGGAGCAGCTGGAAAGTTGTCACCCCTAAAAGAGAGCTAGCATTGAGCTCTCACAGGCTTGTATAAACCTCTAGTAGGGTAGGCTTGTATCCCACCTAATCCTATCTTCTTAACACAGTAAATACTTAAGCAGAAAATTAACACTTAGCAATGGCTAGGAAAGACATTTTTTGGACACTTTGATACCACGGTGCTACTAATCAAAGGCTCTAGAGGTCCAAATCTGCCTGCAACTAGAAAGATGGACAGTATCTTCCCATTAAGATCTCTTGTTGTATACTATTGAGTCAGAACTAATCCATAGCTGATCACCCAGTGGGTTGTAAATTGCATGGGAAGAGATTGTCCATTATTTTCCCATGAAATAGCTGGTAGAGTCAAACCACATGCCTTTGGGGTTGCAGCACAGTTTGTTACCAGTAGGCCACCAGAGCCTTGGAAATGTGATGGGCAGTCAGTGGCAGTGAGGTTTTTAGTGAACCATTTGTAACTGTTGAACACTAGAAACGAGTCTGCTGTAACTCAGGAGCTAAACTTTTGAGTTTGTTTCATTTACATTAAAAACCCAACAGTGGATTCAGCTATTGGGAAAGCTTTTAAAATGTGTTTAGAACAGCTTGAATGTGTGAATCTATTTCAGTGGTAAATTTTATGAAGTCTAAATGATTATCAGTTATTTCCAGTGAATTTTCAAGGATAATATAAATCACTCCATTAAAATTGTATAATGATTACATATTGAAACGTTAATATCTTAGGTGTTGTTGTTGTTGTTGTTATGTGCC
>NW_006399776.1:16322793-16335537 GCF_000299155.1 Elephantulus edwardii
CCAAAGAAAGGTGACCCAACTGAGTGTGGAAACTACAGAACAGTGTCATTGATTTCACATGCAAGCAAGATTCTACTGAAGATCATCCAAATACGATTAGAATATCTTAGGTAACTTGAGTTAATAGATAAAAATAATGTGACTTTTATATATTTTAGAAGATTGCTTGCAGAAATACAAGAGATCATAATGACAGGGCAGTTCAGGTATTTGGGCTTTTATAAGCAAACTCATTTAGCTGAAAGAGCAAACTGTCAGACAATATGTTGACACAATATACTGAAAAATTCATCTCTTAAGTCATAAAACTCAAAGCTGAACCCCAATCAGGTTTTCTGAGGCTATACATCATATGTGAGGAGATTGTCCGTTTCTCCCCCAGAGCCACTGGCAAATTCACACTGCCAGGGAGGTGCCACCTTGGGCTTGTCAGTCCAGCTCTTGGTGGACTCTGTGACAGTAGCTCCCACTCTAAGTGGTATGGGAAGTGACACAGTACGCCAAGCTCTGTCCAACAAGGAAGACCCAGGGTGGTAAACTAGAAAAGAAAAGGGTCCTAGAAGAAGATGATTCTATTCTTGTAGCTCATCAGTACAAACTGTAGAGACTAGGCAGAAGGAACTGGAATTTGAGCAGACAGTAGAGGCACTTCAGAAAAAAAGTGGCAATTGTAGAATGAGTTCTGTCTACCGGGAAAGAGGAACCAGTAGTGCTTGAGAAATCTCGAAAAGCAGCTGTGCCACTGCCATTACAAATGATCTCAGCAAGGAAGAGAAAAAGGCATTTAACATATTTAAGGACATGGCCTTTTCCCTTCCTTTCTAAGAACGTTTGCATCTGCATAATGAATGCTTATGATGCACAATTTCAAGAGTTCAGAGACAAAGAGGGCATGTATCAAAGGTGACTGGAAGGACATGTACTTAAGAAGTGTGAAGGGGGACAGCAATATGTAAGAACAGCACTTGAAAGAGTTCAGAGTAGCTAAGTTTGAAAAAGAACAGCTACATTAAGAGCTATTGAAATGTTTATACACTTTTGTATAGACTTCTTCCTGGGGCCACAGCTCTCTTCTTTATCCTGAGATTGGCAGAATGAACATTAATAACAAAGAATTGAGTGTCCTTAGCCTCCTGTCCTGAATGAATTATATCCTTAGAGACCAGCAAGCCATCAGTTAATTCATTGAACTTCTGACAATCTTTGAGAGACTGGGAGGACAAGGAAAATACTTAGTACAGTTGGTAATCAGGGACAGGGCATATAGAGTTTGCAAAATTAAAAAGGGGGAAAGTAGATTGTGAAGACTCAGCACAGTCAGTTTATTATCAATTCCAGGCAGGGCTTGAGTATAGATAATCAGGTAGGTAGAGGGAGGGCGTAAAGGAAATGGGAAGGATCTGGTGGAGACCTGAAAAGATGGGATAATAATGATTAAAATAATTATAAAGTAATGATTAAAATAAAATAAATTTGTAAAATACAGTGTATGAGAATAATTGTATGAAACATAATGTCAATGAAAGAAAAAATGGGAAGAAAATCTTCATAATAATAATAAAAAGAACAAGAAGATAATTAGAAACATTAGAAAAATCTCGTCAATCACTGGGAGCCAGAATGGGTTCACAAAAAGTAAATAATCTCAGAGTTGTTGCTTTTTTAAATTGTTAGCATCATTGGACTAGAAGATAGAGACAGTATTTTACAAGTTTTTGCTGTTAATAAGGTATTTTTTTAAGGTCTTTCATGAGAAGGTATAAACAAAATTGTCAAATGTTAACTAAATGATACAAAATCTCAAAGGATTTGCTGTTGTTATTTGCCATTATATTCTACCATCTATTCATCCGCTGACAGAATGAGTATATGGTAGAATTTATAACAAGAATGGAACATGGCCAATTCTTGTGGTATCTTCATGATCATTAATATATTTAAGTCCATTTTGTAGATAAGATACCATTTTTGTTTCCCTTGTTTGCACTTTCACTCTATTTTACCAAATATGTTGTTGTTTTCTAGTGATTGTTTCTTGATGGCATATCTAAAGTATGAAAGTCATAAAATCTTGCTGTCAGATGCTATTTATTTCCTTCAAGAATATAAACACTATGAGATCAGTAATTTTGTTTCCTGTTTATTTTGTAACACCTGTGTCTTTCACACAAAATTGGTCATCAGTACATTTTGAATGCATGAATTTGAAAAATAAAGAAGAGTAATAAAATGGTTATTACAGATTATTCATCTTCTAGTCATGTATCATGTTTACATTTCTTGGTCTTGCCCACTCAACTTTTTATCAATTAATTGAGCAAAATTTTAAAAAATATGTACTTGACAATTTTCAGAGGTTGTGAATCCTGCCAAAAAAGGTAATTTATTGAATGGTGGAATTTACAATGATCATGACAGGAGTGTTGGGCCTCCTCTAAGAAGATGCGTTTCAATAAGAGTAAATGAAAAGCCCAAAAGTTCAGAGAACCAGCAGCAGTGGTTATGTGGGAACAAGACTTAGAGGTTTTAAATGAGTAGTAAATTCAGTCTGAGTCAGCATTGTGGTGTGCCTGTGAAAGAGATATTGTGAGCTTGGGCAACAATGAATTAGACAAAGATAAATAGGGGAGACTTAGAGGATACTGTCTGAGGAATATGTTGTTATGTGCTGTTGAGTCAACAACTCAAAATGACTCCGTGAACAGCAGCTCTGAACCTTGCCCTATCCTGGGCCATCCTTACTTTCTCCAACATGCTAGAGCTCCTTGTTACTGTCACTGTGTCAGGCTGTCCCATAGAGGATCTTCCTTTCTTACAGCTGACCCTTCACCTTTCCATGCATGATGTCCTTCTCGAAGGACTGACCCCTCCTTACAACATGCTCAAAGTATGTGAGATGGAGTTTGACCATACTTGCCTCCAAAGAGAATCCTGGTTTAGCTTTTCCAGGACAGACCTATTTGTTCTCTTGGCAGTCCATGAGATACTCAGCACTCTGCTCCCACACCACAACTAAAAAGCTTTGATTAGTCTTCTGTCATCCTTATTCGTTGTCCAACTTTCAGGTGCATAGCAATTAATTGAAAAGACCAGCAGTTGGATCAGGTGTACCTTAGTCTTTAAACTGACATAGTTTTTTAGTTCTCTCGAGAGGCCCTTGATAGTATATTTTTCCAGTGTCTTAGTTTGCTGGCACCAGTTGTTGTTTGTGGACCCAAGTAAGTTGAAATCATTGACAACTTGAGTCTTTTCTTCATCTATCATGATGTTGCCTATTGGCCTCTTGGTGAGGATTTTTGTTTTCTTGACGGTGAGATTCAATACATAGTGAAAGCTATAGTCTTTGATCTTCTGCTGACATATAGTTGTTAGTTGCTATTTTGCTGACAAATGTTAACCCCATGTATTGCAGAGTAGAATTTTCTTCCTTAACAGAAGTAGTATCACTGGATGGTTTTGAACTGTTAACCTTTGGTTTCTAGTCATATACAAGCTGATTGCCTTACCCAGTAAGCCTTATAGTACATGGCTTTCCCTACTCAAAATATAAGAGAATAGACTTGCTATGTGTGGTCCAAATGGGGACAAAGAGAACCAAATCTTATGTTTTCTAAGAGTTAAGATGAAATGGAATACCACAGTAGAAACAGACTGCCTCGTCTCTGGAAGAACACAAGGGTGCTTGGTTGACATTGGAGGTTTATTTGATACCTAAGAGGTCATTCTGGCAATGGAAGCATAACATGTCAATCATTTGTTCATTTAGATGCTACTGAAAGCATTGCAGATGATTTAAAATCTATGAAAAATAAACATTATTTTTATTTTGTAAGTAATTTATTTCTAGTTGCTAGAGGCTGTGATACCTCCTAGTGGTTATGCCATCAAATCACTGTGCTACCAGATGTTAAATTCTGTCACATTGCATTTCTGGGAAAGGTTTAGAGAGTCTAAAGAAAGAATTTTAAAGAGAGAGCTGTAGTGATTTAACCTTTATTTTCTCTGAATTCTCACTGCCCACTCCCTCTTGCCCTTGTCCTTTTCCTCCTGGATAATTCGTTCTTGGCTATGACATAGTCTTTCAGTGTCTGTAAGGCACAGCTGTTTTAATCTAAATTATGGAAAAGTCAGACTGAATTAATGAAGAAACTGAGAAATAGGGCATTTTGTTAAAAAAAAAAAGTTTTCGAACTATAAGGACAAGTACCCAGAGCAACCTTACAGAGAGAAGAACGAAAAAAAGATCCTAGACCCTTTCCCAGACTGGCAGACAAGGACCATTCCTAATGTCCACACTTAATGGTTTGGTACAAAGGTTACCAGCGAAGAGACCTGTCTGAAAGAGACTAAACAGCACCACGTGTAGACAGTGATTAAAAAGCAACATTAAACTGAGCATTGTATCATACATCAAATGATTCCTATCTCTGAAAATAAACCCAGTTGTAGTGTGAATGAATATGTGTTTCTTGTGTTTTTTCTTTTGCAATGATCTGGTGACAATGCATGCCCTAAGCTTACTGACCACTGGAGTTGTGAAGAACCCAGGAGCTCCCCAGCCCGGCCCCGCCTTTTTGGAGGTGTCAAAATGGAGGCCTCTAGTGTTAACTGACTTAGAGGAAGGGTGTGGCTTCCTGTGGTTTCTCTTGACTTTTATGCGCTGGAACCAACTCATAGCTGACCCTCTGGTGGGTTTTTCAGAGGCTCTAAATCTCATAGGAGAAGATTGCCCATTTCCCTCTGCTGATCCTCTGGGTTCCAGCCACCAGAGAGGCGCCACCTATGTATGTGTGAGCTGTTAAACTCCCTATGGTCTACCTCTATTGACTAGTAGAACGAAAATTATCCTTCTTCCCTATTTGACAAATACTTTGCATAATGAACGTAGAAGATTTTATATTTTTGGCAGTGTAGGAGGCAGGGATGGGGGAATAGAGGCTCATACTAAGGTCTGGTTTTATTTATGTTTTGTTATTCTGACAGTAAATTGCAAAAAAACCCCAAACAAACAAACAAAAACCACGATCAAAAACCCTTTCACTTTATGTTGACAGTCTAATCATCCCCTTTGGAAAAAAAACAGCCCAGCTACTAACTCACAAAAGTAAATCACAACAAAAAGATGTAAAGACTGAGCACAAGGAACAAACTCCTACTGGGCTTGAATTACCTCAGCTCATCCGAATGTGTAATGGCTAGACTAGATTCTGGGTCATCGCCTGGTTTCTCATTTGAGAATAGATGTTGTTTCCCCATTGTAGCTGTTCTTTTCTTCTTTTTCTCTCTCCCCCCCCTCCCCGCTGAATGCTGGTTCCTTATCCTGCAATCTATTCTAAACTCTGTTCTCTCATTTTAGTGTCAGAAGGCTTTGTAGCTTAGATAGGCAGCAGGAGTCCATTTCTTCAGCCCCACAGAAGTCTTTGTGACCTATATCTAATGCTGGCTTTGCCTTTTTTGGGGGAGAGTCTTCCTGAGGCAGTATAAACTGAGAATATGAGAAGATGGTTGAATGAATAGAGGGTCTTCCTGGTTCTATGCTTAATTTTGTTCAGTAACTATGTTTCATAGAAAATACTTGTACTGTTTCCAGGCAAAGTATTACTGACAAGACAAATGCTGTGAGTAGACTCCCTCTGTTCTGTTCTCCTCACTGGGACACCCAAGTAATCTCCTGGCCTACAATCTCCATAACAGCTCCCTCAGTCAGCTGTTCAGTAAGCATAGCGGTGAGAGGTTCCCCTTCTTGTAGCAGATTCAGTGAATGTCTTGTTATCTGAGAAAAGAGCCTTGAGACCCAAAGTCACTGCAAGATCCAGAAAAGCTTATTTAAGTCTGAATGCATTCCCTACCTCACTCAGTTCACCTCCAAATAATGAAGACTTTCAGTTATCATCAAGTACCTTTTTCAAAGTTTGAGGGAGGGCTTCAGTAAGCTCTTTGCATTAACACTGTGAGAAATACTTTACATAGAACAGCTCCTCTGCTCTGTCACTTTACCACGTCAGATACTACTTCATGCATCTGAATTATATAAAGACATTTAATACCTAAAACACTCTGTAAACTCCAGTTTTCAGAGAAGGATGCTGAGCCACTCAAAAGATTTCATTTCCCAAAGTGAGTGGTGGAACCAGACAGGCTGTCTCCTGCACCATGGGGGACATAACCACTAGGGCCCCAGTACAAGCCTTGTTGGCCTCCCCCATGTGTACTACAGGGTGAATTTCAAATTCCTTCGTGTGGTACTCAGGACATTCATGACTTGTTCCCAACCTTTCAAATCATGTGTTCCCTCGTTAAGCACTGACCTTAGACCCTAGGTAGACCCAGTCATCTAAGTATCCACAGATCCCCTGGCACTGTCATACTTCTGTCACTTTGTTCTATTTCCAGTCTTTAGATGCCCTTGGTCTTTTCCTTGTTAATTTTACTCATCCCTCATGGCCAAGCTCACATGCAGCCTCCTCTATGAAACCACTTTTCTTCTTCCAGCCATAATAATTTCCCCACCTATATATTTATAAGATCACACTTGTCTGTTACCTTCATAGCAAATATCTTTATGAATAACTTTCTATCTTCTGATTGCTTTCTTACCTGTATCTGCCATTATAATCAACATCACTATAATTATCTGCCTAATCTCTCATCTGTTGCTTCTGTCCCCACTGTAAACTCTAAACTCCTCAAAAGAAGACATTCTGCCTTTTTTTTCCTTTTCACTGGATTCTCAATTCTGTCACTGTGGTTGGCATATAGTAGGGACTCATATCTTTTTGAGTGAATAAGTAAATAAATGAATAGATGTGTGGACCTTTTTTTAGTAGCTATAGATTTTTCTGCTTCAGTACCCTTTGTGAAATTTTTCTCTGCCAAACTTGATTATAGACCCTTTATGATTAAGGCTCGTAACTGGGAGAATAGCATAATCATCTCAGCATCCGTCCATCCAATAGTTAAAATCAGGTGCCTAACACATAGAAAGCACTCATCAATGTATGCTTGTTCACTTGACTTGACTTGACCCCACAGTACTTTCAGCCATCACATTGTCATTTATTTGAATGTTTCTGTGCTACCAACAAGTGTTTGAAATGCAGAATTTTTCCCCCTCCTGTGGGAGCCTTGGTACCATGGCAACCAAATTGGTTCAACTTGGAAATATGTCTAAGAATCTGAAGGCTTTTCCTTCTACCTGCTGCTGTAAAAACCACTTGCTTAGAATATTCCCACAAAAGGTTATTGTTTCAATCTGAGCAGGTTTGAGTAGGTAGAGCTTTTCGCTTGCCACCCTCTGACACGGTTTCTACCTGGTCTGCCCCACCTCCACCTCTCACCTCATTACTGTTGAGTTATTTTGAGCTCTGTAATCATGATGTCAGAAGATCCACAGTGATCATTCCCTTGGTGCTCTCACTGGCTCAGAACTCCAAAGTTTGGAACTTCAAGGCCAGATGTACTGAGAAAAGCAGCTGGGAAGCGATGCCTTTCCAGACTGGACGCAGCTGACCACAGGAGTGCTGACTTCTCATTCTGTGTGGCTGTGTCTCTCATTTTCATGTAGGTAATCACAATTGTGACCTGGATGCAGAATAAACTTGGTGGACTTGTTATGTGTACCCAGTCTTCCATTTTCCAGCTGGGCATTTTAGGGGAATTGTTAGCCCAGAACGTTGGCAACTTTGGTGCAAGACAAGCAAGGCTGTGAGCCAGAATGGAGAGAGTAAAGCATCTAGAGGAACTGGAGTGAAAACAGGAATCAAGACAGGGCGGACATCAAGGCCAGCATCAAGACAACTTGATGCAGTCTTAAGAGAACAGACATGAAACACAAGTTACAAAAGAAACTTACAGCTAGAATGATAGATGCTAGAGGTGGGTGCTTTGGACATTTGCATTCTAGAGAAATACAAAACCACTGCTATTCCCCTGATTCCTCATAGTTACCCTCAATGGGCTTCTTAGCCTGGAAATCTTTATAGGAGGAGACTACTCATTGTTGTCCTGTGGAAGTAGCTGGTGGATTTGAACCACTGTCCTTTCAATTAACAGGTTAGCAATTAATATATTAAACTATCAGAGCCCCTTGGAAGACATAGACATTAAACTAGATATGGGTGTGTGTGTGTTATATGTCATCTTCACCTCCAAGATCTGTGCCTAAAACAAACCCAGGCACTGGATCGAAAGTGTTCAGTAAATATTTGGTCAGTGAATGGATGAGCCTAGGTCAGTAATGATTTCATTTATGTGGTAAATTATAGTTTAGCAAACACATTCACATGTTATCACATGTGATCTTTATAACCACTCTTTGAGGTCCTTGTGGTGCAATGGAGAGTGTTCAGCTGCTCTCCAGATATTTGGTCATGTGAACCCAGCCTCCCATGGCAGAAAGATGTGTCACTTTGCTCTGTAAAGAGTACAGCCTTGGAAACTTTATGAGGAAGTTGCGCTCTTTCCTGTAGGGTCTCTATTGAGTTAAAATCAACTCAGTAGCAGGGGGATTGGTTAGAAATTTATCAACTTGTTTTAGAGATTGAACACAGAAATGAGAGAGGTAAAGACACTGAGAGAGGAAGACCACTTAGCTAGAAAGCAGCGTTACCAGCCCTCGGTCCCCCTTCTGGGGCTCCTTTACTTCTTGGAGTTGCCTCTCAACAGACAAGACACAAGGACCAAGGACAGTCTGGAGCTAGGGACAGACTGCCACCCTGCAGGAAAATATGTCATTTTCCCGGGATCTAATGACTAAATCTCCACCTGGAGCCCCACAGGCTGGAAGTGCAGCAGCTACTTTTGTCTGTCAGTCTGCTGTTTGCACAGCACGGATTGCTACGAGTGATTCCAAGCTCTTCTGCAAGGAGGGAAGTGTGCAGAGTGCAGGTCAGGTAAGGCTGCAGTTTTGATTGGCTCTTCTGGAGCCCTTCTGAGCACTGGCATATTTGTTTATTGGGCATTTCAGCCAAGGTGCTGGAGTATAGAGGATTTCAAGGCAAGTTTTACTCATGTTAGCATTTGCCCTCATGACTACTGTGTGCTTTACAAATGATATTTTACGTTTGTCGATGTCATTGTGTACCAGTCACCAGACTAGCTGCTCTGCATGAGTGCTTGCCCGTCAACAGAGCAGGGAGTGGAGTAGATACTGACTGCTATTCTTCCCAGTTCATAGACAGGAAACTTACTCTTCAGTGGTGTCAGTGCTCAACTCAGATTTGCCAGCACTTTCTTCACTGATAAAACAACTAACAGGCCTCTAGACATTAAAGACCTCTTCCCACTTAGATCACCTAGATGGGAAGCTGTTGTTGGTCACACACTTATAAGTAGAATCACAATACTTACTGCTAGGCATTTTCAGGTACTATTTTTTTGCCATTTAGTATGTTAACTACTTTTTGTCTCATTGTCCAGGATAATGTCAGTAAAATGTATCAAAATGCTTAGTTCTGTTGCACATCTAACCCCCTTAAATCTGTGTCCTTTGTATTAGCTATGGTTAAGTACAACCACTGAGCATTTTGTGCTTCAAACCTACTTAGCGTTTCTCCAAGAAAAAGACTTCACAATCTGTTCCCATAAAGACTACAGCCAAGAAAACCCATTGGGATCATTTTTTAAAATGGCACTCAAAAACATATTAGTACTGCAGTAGTTAAAGGGAAGGCTGTTGGAATTAGAGAAAACTGATGAGGGAAAAATTAACACATCGTCTAAATGGTCTTTCTCAGACCATACACTGTGGCTGTATGGAAGTATAGCTGATCCTTGGAATTTGCAGGGAAGAGAGGTAGACAGAGCTGGGAATTGGTTCTTCAAGGACCTTGCATCTCTTTTATGTAAGTTTGTAAAATGGTGGGGGGGGGGCCCTACTTCTAAAGCAGAGTATGTCCTATGGTGCCATAATGGATTGATTTATAAGCAAGTTAAACGGTATGTGATACTGAAAACATACTTTCTCACTAAAAATAATAGCGGAGAGTTCTGACATTGCAACTTTTAAAATACAATATGTATCTCAGAGGGATTTAGCAAACAGCTATTTCATGGTAAAGGATTTGGTCCAACAAGAGTCCTGATTCCCAAAATGTGTTTAAGCCTTGACTCATGGCTTTTCCCCCAGGAACTGCCAGCATTTATGATATTTTACCTATATGGCCAACATAAAGGAAGACAAAGCCAAATTTTATTGCTGTACGAGCAGAAAAGGCTAAGAGCTATGAAGGATAATTGAAACTTACCGATAAATTAAAGAAAATGCACTTTCTTTTAGTGGATGCTTTAAACCACCTTCCTTGCTATATCCTGTATCAGGAATGGTGATAGAAAACATAATTAGATGGTTTTAATTTGGTATATTTTTACTTTCTTTATCAAATCTCTAGTGGAACAGCTCATCAGTAATGAAATACTGAAAAGATTGTTAACCAGAAAGGGGAAGATACAGCAAAACATTGTGGGAAAACGAGCAGTTTCAGTTACTGTATCCTCAGCATCCAAATAATTGATTTTGTGGTTGCATTCCTCAGCTGACTGGTATGTAGGAAGCTTTTTAAATGTCATTGTGATTGCATCCGTTAACCAGTTACCTCTGTTGCCTCCCAGTCTTCCCAATCTGTCTGTCTCTGAAACATACACACACATCTAAACACAGTCAAAATCCCTACCCCTTGAGCTCTGGTGACCCAGGGGTAAGAAACTGCCCTGCACCATCTGCCCAACAGAATATAGATGGCAATCTCCTCCCAGGCAGCATGCTAAACCCGTTGGAGGGTCACCTCTGATGGAGTCTGAATTAAAGGCACACAACAACAACAACAAAACAACAACACCTCTCTCAGTTAAGTGCCACCTGTGCTGTGCATGATTTGAGCAACCTTACAGGTAAAAGTAGAAAATGGCAGCAGCTTCATGATGTGAGGAAAGGATTTGCAACAAACCTGAGCAAACATGCCCCTTTTGGAGAGCTTAAAGTTGTGTCTGGTGGTCTGAACTGAATCTCATTGAGGTTAATAAAAATCTTTCCACATCACACTATTCCAGTCACAGCAAAACTTGTGCTCTGAATTGTAATGAAATGGTAATGTTATAACGGAGAGCAGGTGAATTGTATTGCGCTAAAAATTCGATGAACAAAAATGTCATTGTGATAGCATGTATTTAAGGCATTTTGGAAGACTCTCGGGTCCCTCCAGGACAATCAGCACCTGCATTTGGCTGCTCCAGAGGGCTAGGGGGGCTTTGCCCAGCCTAAATCAATGCCTCCAACTTGATACCCTTTGTACTCCTCCTTGGTATTAATTTTTTTAAACAACCATAGGTACTTATTATGACATTATTAATACTAATTTTTCATTCAAGAAACATTTTATTCAGCATGCACCCACAGTATATAGTGTCAGCTAGAGAGCTCTCGTAGTCTACTGGATAGAGTTATGCAGCCATCCCAAAGGCCGGGAATTTTAATCCACCAGCTGCTCCACTGGAAAGAGATAGACAGTCTCCCTCTATGCAATTTACAGTCTCTGAAAACCCACTTGAAGGGTCAGCTATGAGTAAGTTCCAACTGAATGGCACATAATAACAAGGTGATGGAGGGAGTCAGCCTTTAAAGAGCTCTGGTGGCATAGTACCTAGGGAACTGTACTGCTAACTCAGAAGTCATGCCTGTCTAGGGCTTTGATCTACCAGTGGCTCTTCACAAGAGAATGGGCTGTCCCTTCTCTTGTGGTTTGCAGCCTTCGAAGGTCAATTCTGACTCAAAAGCAAGGAATAGTGGTTAGAGTCACCTGTAGAGTCAGAGTTGGTTTTGAGCCTTAGTTTTTTGCTTCCTGGCTATATGACTGTGAACAGGTTGCAAAAATTCTAAGTCTCATTTCCTCACCTACAAGGTAAGAATAATAATCTATACTTTTTTTTTCTATAATTATATTTTATTAATTTTCATAAACATTTACAGAGATTTTGGGTTTCCATTCATTCATTGTTGCACTAATAATCTATACTTTAAAGGAATGTTTGAAATTTTTTTAAGTGAAATAATGTATGCAAAACATTTAACAATGCTTGAATCATAGTAAGCCCTCAAGAAATGGTGATTATTGTTATTGTAGTTGTTAAGTCCTTACTGGTTTGCAGATAAGAGCTGAGATTAACAATGAAGCTTGGGAAATGGGGGAAAGACTGCTGGTGGAACAACAGGTAAGCTGTTTACTGAAGGGTCCAAGGTTCAAACCTACCAGCCACTCTAGAAATATGTGGCAGTTGGCTTCTGTAGCACTACTCCATCCTGTAGGATTGCTGTGTGTAGAATTAACTGGATATCAGTGATTTCCTTTGTAATCTGGAAGAAGTGGAATCAGAAATAGGGAAATAGGGAAAGTTACCACATTCCTCAAGTGCATTTTTTTAAAATTCCTGCAAGTAGACAAAATCAGTCAGATAAAGAATGAAAGAAGAGTAGTTGAGTTCTGATTGGAACCTATGAGTGGTGTTTCATATCTTCTACTCAAATATAGGTAGGAGTCTCCCTGTGAAACACTCCCAAAATACACCACGATGTGATCACCAGTGAGTGTGAATGCTGCCTGCATGTGGTGGTAACAGTACAAGCCCAGACAGGAGACTCGCTTTATTTTTGTTTAAGAAGAAGAGGACCTGAAGTGCCTGCTGCAGAGTGTCAGGGACTGCAGCCTACAATATGGATTGAGGCTCAATGTCAAGAAGACAAAGATTCTCACC
>NW_006399776.1:16336152-16389585 GCF_000299155.1 Elephantulus edwardii
GCTATGAGTCGCAAGCAACTCGACGGCACATAACAACAACAACAACAACAGCAATAATCTCCCTGAAGAAAAGTGCACAGATTATAAATTTGGTGAGGAGCCTAGTGACAAGAAGCAGTGCTGCAATCCTCAAGGCTTTTCGAATCCCACCAGCTCCTCCACAAGAGAAGGATGGGCAGTCTCCTCCTGTGCGATCAACTGCCTCTGAGAACCCTCCACAAGGTCAGCTGTGGGTCAGTTCCAATTCGATAATACACAACAACAATATCGAGTTATTTCCATCAACCCAGGATTTCCCATTTGCCCTTTTTCACTTAGCCTTCCCTCTTTTCGGCCATGGACCACTTTGTTAGTATCAGAGTTTCACATGATCAGATGCTTAATACAGATGGACTCCTTCAACATTTATATTTATGTATCTGACGACTTCTACTCAATCTCATATTGTTAAGGTCACTCCCTGAAGTGAGAATATCTGTAGTTTGTTCCTTTTTATTTCTGAGACACAGTGACCACAACAGTGGGCTTACGTATGGCAGAAATAGTGAGGCTGGTACAACAGATCTCTTGTTCATAGGATCTCTGTTGAATTGTAGTCAACTCAAGTATACCTCATAACAACAATAAAGTATTCCTTTGTGTGAATATCCCACAATTTGTTTATCCATTCTCCTGTAGTAGACAACTGTATTTCTAGTTTGGAAATTCATGAATAAGCTTACTATATACATTTGTAGGTAAGCCTTTAAAAAAAAAACAAAAAAACCCCTTTCTTTTTAGTGGTCAACTTTTCAGAAGTGTTCCAAATTGAGACAAGGGAGGCCAGACCTTTGTATTCAAATCTTGACTCATCAGTGGATGAGAGCTGCTCTAGGAGGTGGAATATAATCCCACATGAAGCTGACTCTGGCATGGGAGAGAGACTCAATCCTGATCTATCCAAAACCTGGATGTCAGTTGAGCACATCCAGGTGAACAAAGCTCCCTAGATGCGCCACCACACAGATAGAGCTCTCCGTCAGATTAGCCCCTTCGTGAGCTTCCCCTGCCATATTGAGATGATCCTTACTGAAAAGAAACAGATTGTTCCTAAACCAGAAAAGGAGGTTGCCCAGAAGAAAAAGATCTCCCAGAAAAAACAAAATTTATGGCTCCAGAATAAGTGCTTCGACATCAAATAAAATTCAAATAATTTTAAAGCCAAAATAAAAACCCAAATACAAACCCAACATTAGAACTGAGTCCTAAATGCGAGGTCTACATAGTAACAGTATACACTCCATTTATCCAAGAATTTTCCTCCTACTTAGTGTTTTCTTCTAGAAGATTTATGGCTCTTTTACGTTTAGATCTATGATCCATCTCAAATTCATGTTTGTGAAGGGAGTAAGATGGATTTTGAGATTCATTCCCCCCACATATGAATATCTAATTGTTTCAGAAACATTTGTTAAAAAGTCCATTTTCCTTATTGAATTGCCTTGACACCTGTGTTGAAAATCAGTTGACCACATCTGTGGGGGTCTGATTTTGGACTCTATTCTGTTTTGTTATTACATGAGATGGTATTTTGAAAGAAATCAGGCATTAACAGTGTATCACTTTTAAATTGGGAAAGTTCATTGTTATCTTGAAGAATCATGGAGGCTCAATAAGCAGATGTTGTCAATAATATGTCTTAACATAAAGAAAGCAGTGGTGGCTCAAAGCTAGTATTCTTGTTTTCTGTGCAAGAGAACTTTCCCAGCCACTCTATCTCATGCATAACCACCGCTTATCTTTCTGTGGAGCTTGGCATTTTGCTATAATATTGATCAGGTTTGGGCAAAGCTCATCTACTTCTGAAAAGCCCATAAAAACTCTATGGATCATGACAATATGAATTATCTTGGTCTGAAACCATTCATGGGATGAAGAAAAGCCCTCAGGCAGTTGTCATTTTCTTGTCAGTGAAGTCTCGGTAAATCAGGAGCCGATTCACAACAGGAGAAAGTAGTTAAGAGCTGAAGTATGAGTGATGGATGCTCAGAATGCGCTGTGCTGGGCCAGTCACAAACCAATCCTGAAATGTCAGTTACTAATCCCAGCAAATGCTTGTTCTTGGTATCTCCCTGATGTGAGTTGGAGGTCTTGGCAATTCCCTGTCAATTTTATTGTTCCAGCTATTTATTAAAATAATCTTCAGGAAGATCTTACATGCATATGATAATAATGATACATTTTTGCCAGTGCTTTCAGGGCAGCTTGAACTTCTTCCACCATTACCTTTGGTTCTTGATCATATGCTCCTTTCTGAATGACTCAGGGCTGACCAATTCTTTTTGGTACAGTGACTCTGTATTCCTTCTATTATCTTTTGGGTTTTGGTAGGGTTTTCTTCTTCTATTTTTAAAAATTTTTTTATTCATTTATTTACAAAGTCTGTATACATTTGAGTTTCACACTATTCTTCATTCACATTGTATTTCATACAATCATTTTCATGCATTATGGTTTTATAAAATCAATCACCATTGGACCTTGCCCATCATTACCCTGTCTTTGTACTTGGATCCTTCCCCTTTCCTTCCTCCCTCCCTCCCTACCACCACCCAACTGGGCAGATCTGTGGTTTCACCCCCACCTATCCTCATCTCCTTCCATTATATTTTGATGCTTCCTGCATCTTTCAGTATTTTATCAATAGAATTCTTCAGTGTTGCAACTCAAAGTTTAAATTTGTACTTCAATCCTTTCAGCTTGAGAAATGCTGAAAGCATATTCTTTCCTTTTCCCCCCTAAATTCAGATCTTTGTACTTTTTATTATAATCTTTTGTTTTGTCTTCTTAAAATGTCCTTTGAAATCTTTTATAAAGCTTACTTCAGCATTTCTTCCCTTTGTTTTGTCTTCTTTTCATTCTACTGAAAGTTTCAGAGTATCTTCTGACCTCAATTTTGGACTTTTGTTTCTTCTCTTTTTAGTGTCCTGTTGTTTTCTTTATGGATGGTATCCTTAATATTATCCCACAACTTGTCTGGTCTTCAGTCATTAGTATTCAGTGCATCAAATCTATTTTTGAGATTGTTTTTACATTTAGTTAAGTTATATTCAGGTCATATTTTGGCTTTTGTTGTAATTTCTTCAACTTCAATTTGAGCTGGCAAAGGAGTAATTGAGCATCTGTTCCAAAGTCAGCCTGATTGAGACTGGCAAAACTGAATATCACTATAAACTCTTTACACAGATGTAATCAGTCTGATTCCTGTGTAATCCATCAGGCAAGGTCCATGTGTATTGTTGCTGTTTGTGGTTTTGTTTAAAAGGTATCTGGAGTGAAAAAATACTTGATAAAATTTATCATTTGATCTCCAGTTGAATTTCTGTCACCAAGGGTTTATTTTGTAAATTCTAGAATTCTTGTTGCTAACTTTTACATTCAGTCACCAATTTATTATTTTTTTCTTCTTTTTTTTATAATTTTTTAATAATTTTAATGAACATTTACAGAGAATTTGGATTTCCATTCATTCATTGCTGCACTTCTCTACCCACCCAGCCCTCTCCCCCCACCCCCCAGTTCGCTCCTCTCTTTCAAAAGTAAAAGAAAGACTCCCTCCCTGGTACACAATCCCCCCGCACCCCTCCCACCGTCCCAAGTACATTCCACTATGCAACGTTAATTGTGGACTCTTGTGATAACCATAATATCCTATCATACATTGCTTTTAAATTATTCAATCTCTCATCTGTTTCAGTGCAGTATACACAATTTATCCAGTTTTTCTCAGTCTTACCCCCACCTTGATATCAGTCCCATTTTACAGCAGTGGCACCATGCATTATTTGTACTTTTGCGACTGAGATATTTCACTCAGCATAATGTCCTCCAGGCTCACCCAATTTGAATAATATTGAATGAGTTCCTTGTTTTTCAATGCAGCATAGTATTCCATTGTGTGAATATACCACAGCTTCTCTATCCATTCCTTTGTTGATGGGCACTTGGGTTGTTTCCAACTCCTTGCTATTGTGAACAGAGCTGCAATAAACATGGGTGTGTAATATCTGCTTGGATGTCAGTTATGGTCTCTTTGGGATATATTCCCAGTAGTGGAATTGCTGGGTCAAATGGTATCTCTATTTGCAACTTTTTGATAAAGCGCCATACTGCCTTCCACAGTTGTTGCACCAACAGTGAATAAGGGTTCCAGCCTCTCCACAACCTCGCCAGCATTTGTTGCTTGCTGTTCTGTTAAATTTTGCTAGTCTTACGGGAGTGAGATGATATCTCATAGTTGTTTTGATTTGCATCTCTCTTAGAGCTAGGGATTTTGAACATTTCTTCATGTGCTTGTTGGCCATCTGAATGCCTTCCTTGGTGAAGTGTCTATTCATATCCTGTGCCCATTTTTCAATTGAATTATTTACCTTTATCTTGTTGTGGTGCTCAAGTATTTTATAAATTCTAGATATAAGTCCCTTATCTGACATGTCATTACCAAACACTTTTTCCCAGTCTGTGGCTTCCCTTTTTATCCTGTTGGAGAAGTTTCTGGATGTGCATAGGGATTTGATTCTTAGAAGGTCCCATTCATCTATTTTATCTTCTCCTGGTTGTAGATTTTTCAGGATCCTTGGGAGACTGTTCATGTTCTGGATTAGGACTACTAGAATTCTTCCAAGCTTTTCTTTCTTTTTTTTTTTTCAAGCTTTTCTTTAATGAAGTTTATAGTCCTTGGTTTTAGTCCTAGATCCATGATCCACCTTGAGTTGGTTTTTGTGTATGGAGTGAGGTGTGGATCTTGCTTGAGTCTTCTGCAGATATTTTTCCAATTTTGCCAGCACCATTTGTTAAAAGAGCTGTCGTTTCCCCACTTAAATGATTTCATTTCCTTGTAAAAAAATCAGTTGACCATATGTAGATGGGCTGATTTCTGGGCTCTCAATTCTATTCCATTGATCTATGTGTCTGTCATTGTACCAGTACCATGCTGTCTTAACCACCACGGCAGTGTAGTAGGATTTGAAATCAGGGATGAGATTCCTCCTACCTTTTTTCTATTTTTCAGGAGTGCTTTGCTTATTCGGGGCTTCTTTCCATTCCAAATGAAACCAGAGATTACCTTTTCCATCTCCTTGAAGAATGGGATTGGTATTTTTATTGGGATTGCATTGAACGTGTAAATTGCCTTTGGTAGTAATGCCATTTTCACAATATTGAGTCTTCCTATCCATGAGCAAGGGATATTCTTCCACTTCTCCAGGTCTCTTTTTGGTTCTTGTAGTAATGTTTTGTAATTTTCTTTGAATAGATCCTTTGTGCTTCTAGTTATATTTACTCCCAAATATTTTATCTTGTGATTAGCTACCAATTTATTATTAATGCATCTTTATTGCATGTTTTACAATTTCAGACTGCAAAAGTTGGTAGAAATCCTCAATTTCTTCATCTTTGGTTTTAATGTTTGATATGTATATTTGAGTAATACTTGTATTGCCAGATTTTCCTTGTATGGGTGTGAATATTCTATCACTTTGAGCTGTATGTACTTCAGGATAGGCCTTGCAGTGTACTTTTTGACATCTTTGGACTGTTTGTCATTGTTATGTACCACTGAGTCAGAACTAACTGATAATTGGCCCACCATTGGGGTTTTCAGAGGTATTAAATCACATGAGAGAAGACTGCTTTTTTTTTTCTCCAGAGGACAAACTGTGGATTTGAACTCTGTGCTTTTCGATTGGAAGCACAACTCCTTATCACTAAGCTACCAGAGATCCTGCTCTAGGTATTTAGAATCTCCTGAAAAGTAAATTGTTATATACAGCCAAAGACTTCTCCAAAAGAATCAAAATGGAACGTCGGAATGGGAAAAATAGTTGGCAGTGACATATGTGACAAGAGGTCAACTCAGTGTTCTCTGAAATGTATAGGAATTTCCAGCATCTTGACAAGGGAACAAAAGAAAACCAACCAACCTAATTACAAAATAGGCAGAGGACATGAAAAGACCTTTCAGCAAAAAGAAAGGTGTAGAAGTTAATAAATAGATAAGACGGATAAAAGGAAAGGCATTGTACAAGAGAGTTGATCAGATGGTGTAATTCATTCATTATGTTAATAAATTATAACTTATGTTATAGAACAAAATATGCATGGATATTTGAATGAACTAAACCCCCCTATGATTTAGAAACTTTTTCTTAAATATAATTTTTTTCAAACCATGGTTTTCAAGAATTTGAAAAGTTGGTATTATAATCTCAAGTAGACTTGGCTAGTAAAGTCCCTTGACTATTTCGTAGTACAGTCTAGGAGTGGAAATGAAGGGCTATGTTGGGGGAGTAGAGACAGAAGAGACACTGTAAGTGGACATTTGGTTCTCATTAGTTGTCCTTTTAAACTTTGTATCTTTCCTATTATTTGATTTCTCCTGATTTTGGCTTTAACTTTCCCCACCATCATAGTTTCATTAGTCTTCAATTTTTGTTTCATTTTGTTTTTTCCCCCCTTGGTTTTTCATCTACTTGAAAGTGGATAATAATATACACGTAAAGAAGAATGGAACTAAGAGTTCAGCCATTTAACTCAATCAGTCCCCCCTATCGGAATTGAAGACTTCTGTCCATGAACAGGGTGTGAGAAGGGGCTACCAAAGCTTCAGGCTTGGCACTGGGCGCTGACTAAGAGAACCTGCTCTTAGAGGAAGGAGGTGGTACTACCAACAGGGTGGTTAAATAAGTGCCTATTACCCGCTCCAGGGAAACCATTACAGCATTCTATTTTAAAACAGTTTCTGGCAGGAAACATTTATCTTTGAGTGACTTCTAAGTTCTTTTAGCCATAGGGAAGGCTGAACTAAAGATGGCTAAGCGATTAACTACTAGGGTGATAAGTACTCTAGAATTTTCTTGGGAGAGGGCTAAAGATAGCAAATTCCACATGCTGCACTTCTTATCAGATTGACAAGGGAGACGACTCACACAATTTGGGCTTCATTCATCTTATAAAATACAGTGAGCTATATTTACACTCTTGGCCAAGCCATACTCTGGCTAGTGCTTTGTAGCTGGTACACGCTGTCATATATTCTTCCAGCATGTAAGACATTCCCTTGGGGCCCATGAAAAGTGCAGGTACACTTAATCCCTGCATTTTTCAGAGATCTAAAAATGTTACTACTTTGCACATGTACTCCCAGTGTTCAGTACAGTGCTGTTCACGGTAACCTGAACGTGGACACAGGCTAATGTCTACCACCAGATGACTAGATAAGCAAAAATGTGCTACATATATATACACTACCAGCAGCAGATGAATGAACAAACAGAATGTGGTACATACACGCCATGGAATTTATTCATATATAAAGAGAAACAAAAACCTGATGTACACTACCCTGAACACATTATGCTAAGTACAGTGTCAGTCACAAAAATATCTTTAACCTTCAGAATGCTCCCTACTTTTTGCCTGTCTTCATCTGTATCTTCACAATGAAGATTTTATTAGGAATAATTTAATCCATCCAGGATGTTTGGTAAGAAGTAGTTTATTTATGACTTATCAAGTTAGTATTACTCATTTATGATTTTAATTCTTGGAATGAGATTTCATCAATTCACAGAGATCAGTAATCTGCTAACTTATATCAGCCTACCAGTTTTCTCTCCTGTCATCATCAGTATCTCAGATCAGTTTTTCTAAAATGCCACATTGAAAGTGTTTCCCACTGTGTAGAGGAAGGAATCTACATTTCTTAGCTTAGTATTATCTGCTTCTCTGCTTCTGTTATCTTCTCATTAATCTTATAATATTTGAGAGAAGAGTAATCTTAGAAATGTGTGAGGCCACCTTGTATGTAAAAGTAGGAGGTGTTGTTACACTTTGAGGGGTGAGGTGATTTGCTCAAGGGTATGCTGGAAACTTTCATTTGAACCCCTGTGGTGGAAGCTCCAATAGGTCAGGATTTTCTATTTAATATCTAGAATAATGGCTGCTAAAGAAATATTTCTTAATTTAATTAATGAAAGAAACAGACTTATAATTCATTTTCATGTCAGCTTTTTGCCTGATTACTCGTCTATTCAGTAATCCCTGGGTTTTGAATGAATGTCTGATTTAGCAACTACATATAAACGCAAAACACCAAATCCAGTGCTATCCAGTTCATCCCAGCGTACAGCAGCCCACCCTTGGCTTCTATGTTACACAGCTTTTTGGGAAGAGATGACCCATGGAGAAGCTGGTGGATTTGCATTGCTGACCTTTTAGTGTGCACATAACCACTATACTACTGGCTTTCCTTTTGGAATATTTATAAATGTCCTTTAATTTTATGCAAATCTTTTCTAATTTTGAAACTATTGACCCACCCTCTTCATGGCACAAAGTCTTCATTACGGTCAACTTCATAGACTGCCTGTGTGGCATTTAGATCATTAAGCAGGCTTCAACCCTCTAAAGGCTAAATAGGAATATTCCCATCTTCTGACTTACCTGAAAATTCAGTTTAACTCTCACATGACTAAAGGATTTTCTGCTTTGCACTTTTCTTGAAACCTTGTGTTTTTAATAGTGTAAAATATTTTGAATTAAATTTAAAAGTTATTATTTTTAGGTAGTGTTTTGATGCAGTTGGTGGGACCCACATGTCCCAAGAGGTCTCAGATGCTGAGGTTGGTGGGACAAAGCTAGTTCTTTCAGATTGCTTTATCACCAGATGGCAGCGTGCACTAGGAGTGGGGATAGCAACCTCTAATTAAACCCCAGAAGTGGAAAATGTAGGTGGATACTCTCATGAAAATGAGTCATGAAAGAGTTAAAGATATGCTTAGGAAATAATTTATTTTTTCCTAATCAGAGGACTCACTGTATAAACAGCTGCCTCTTCAGTCTAATTGGCCAATATTGTACTCAAAGCATTGTTTTCTAACTGAATACTCCTCTCAGTTTACTTTCCCCTCCAAGCTTCAGTTCAGTCCTACTGCTTCTTGAAATGATTTCCGACAGCTGCAGAGCCTGACATTCTCACCTGTGGTATTTGCAACAGACAATTCACAAGTAGCTCATGCCACCTTCTACTACTGCTTTCCACCTAAGCGCATAGTCTCTTGCTCACTGACATCAGCACCCTCGTTCACTCAGGTGTTCTGCATAGTGGTGATGAGTGTGGCAAAACTGTAGATTGTTATGGTGATTTTCATTTAGGCTCTTACTGGGCTTATTCCTTCTTTTTAATCTAGTAAATATTATTTCATGTTATTAGAGCCCTGACTTTGCCCATCTTCTGTCTTCAGTGCTAGTAGTTGTGTACGGTTGAGTCAGAATTGACCTGTAGCTGACCCTCCAGCAGGTTTTCAGAGGCAGTTAATCACACAGGAGAAGTTTGCTCATCTTTGTTCCATAGAGCAGCTAATGGCTTTGAACTGTGTACCTTTGAGCTGCCAGCAAAACTCCATACCACTTGGGCACCAGAGATCTCTTAAGTACTGGTAATAGATATAACAAGTATTTTCAGAATCCACGAAGCATAGTTTAGCTTGGGAATGAAGGGAGTACTGACAGGAGGCTAACAATTACACAAGGATTTCAATATTTGGAAAAAGTAGTGAATTGGCCAGACAAAGCAGGGAAGATTGGCAAGATACTGGCAGATAGAGAGAGCCTAACAGAACAGAGTTTTGGGAAATGCAAATATCTTAAGGTGGCTGAAGGGAAGAATATATTTGGGAAAATGAAGTAAATTGTACTGACAACTTATTAGGTCACAGAAACCTTTGTTGAGACAAGCTTATTTGTGAGACCAAAGGACTGATAAAAACTATTCAGATGCCCCCAGAATTTTCTAGTTAAATAAACTATGGTTTATGCGTTCATTTGAAAGCTATAAAAATGTTAAAGGAAGTGTGTTGATATAATATTGTTGTTGTTGTTAAGTGCCGTCGAGTTGTAGGCAACTCATGGTGACCTTGTGTACAAAAGTCCTCGACACTTGCATGTGTGACTTTCATCCTCTCTCCAGGTTCATAGGGTTTTTGGAGCCAAGCTGTCTATGGAAGTGGATGCCACTCCTGCTTCCAATGATATAATATTAAACTTAAAAAGAAAATGTGTTTATGAAGGAGCTCTAGTGGCCTAGTGGCAAGAATCTGCACTGCAGTCCAGAAGGCACATGGTTCAAATCCACTAGCTGCTCCATGGGAGAAGGGTGGACAGTGTCCTTCCATGTAATTAACTACCTCTGAAGACCACTGGAGTCATCTATGGGTCAGTTCCAACTCTACAATATACAACAACTAAGTATTTATGTAAAATCTGTTCTATTCTTATAGAAAAACTTTATGATTCTTTGTTGTTAGCACTTGAGGTGGCCCCAACTCACAGGAACCCTATGCCCCACTGAACAAAAACATTGTCCAGTGCTTCATCTTTCCCATGGGTGGTTGTAGAGGAGGTTTTATTGACTGGTTTGTGGACATTATGGCTGGCGGTTTCTCAGATTAGTGAACAACTTCAATTTCATTGTATGTTGTTTTTATGTGCCGTCAAGCCACCTGTGACTCATAATGACCCTATGCACAATATCTCTGAAGCATGCCCTGTCCTGAACCAGTCTCGCTGTTTCCGATACACCTACCCCCATTGCCCCAGTTACTGTATCAATCCATCTCATCCGAGGTCTTCCTCTCCTGCACTGTCCCTCCAGCCTTCCAAGCATGATGTCCTTCTCCAAGGATCAGTCCCCCTTGGCCAAGTTCCCAAAGTATGTGTGAAGGAGCTTCAAAATCCTAGCCTGCAAGGAGCAACTTGGTTTCATCCTCTCCAAGGGTGACCTGTTTGTTTTCTTGGTGGTCCATGGTATGTTCAAGACTCTTCTCCAGTACCACAACTCAAAGGCATCAATTCTTATATCCTCCTTAGTCATTATCCAGCTCTCTGATGCACAGTAAGTAACTCCAGAGACTTACGTTGTTGCTTCTCAGTACTCTGGAAAGTCCCTGAGAGCAGATTTACCTAATGCGATTTGCCTTTTTATTTCCTGACTTTTGTTGCCAAAGGTATTGATTGTGGAGCTGGGCAAGCTGTAACTGTTAACAACATCAAACTCTTCTCCATCAATCATGGTGCTGCCATTTGGACACCTTTGTCTTCTTGATGTTAAGCTTCAGTCCATGTTGAAGGCTACAGTTGTTGACATTCTGTAACAAGCACTTCAGGTCCTCCTCATATCATTGTATACTGTCTGCCAATATTTAAAATATTAAACTTTATATGTATTAGTTTGACTAGAAAAACTACTTAAAATTGAGCAAACCTTTATATCTACAACCACTGGACACCCCTGAAGGGTCACTATGAGTTGCAGGCGACTCAACGGCACACAACAACAACAATAACATTGATGAAATCACATTACTGAAAAATCACATCACTGAGCATCTAAAGTCTCTGTTGTCAAGTAGAACCACCTCACAGCAGGCCCTCCAGTGGGTTTTCAGAGGCTATAAATTGCACAGGAGCAAATTGCCAGTCTTTCACTCCCAGAAGAGCTGGTAGAGTCGAATTCCTAATAAAGTGTGGCCTTTCAACTAGCACTGTTGCTCTCCAAGGAAGGTGCCTCCAGAGCTATTTTGCTGCTGCTGTTGTCCTTTTGAGTCTCATATGACTCACAGTAAGTCTATGAACAAGAGACATAAAACCTGTCCTATCCAGGGCCATCTTCATACTCTCTGACATAGTTGAGTCCATGGCCACAGTCACCATACCAATCCACCTGGTTGAAAGTTTCCTCTCCTAAGCCATCTCTCCACCTTTTCAAGCCTAAAGTATGTGAGATGAAGCTTTATCATTTTTGCTTCCAAGGAGCACTCTGGCTGCAAATTCTCAAATACGTATCTGTTCTTTTGGCAGACCATGAATATTTATTACTCTTCTCCAACACCACAACTCCAAGGCATCAGTTCTCCTGTCATCTTTATTCATTGTTCAGGCCTCATATGCATAGCAAGTGACTGGAAAGATTATGGCCTGAATCAAGCGCACTCTAGTCCTCAAATTTACATCATTGCTTTTCAGTAATTTGGTGAGATTGCTGACAGTGACTTTCTCAGTGCAAGACATCTCCTGATTTCCTGTCTGCTAGTACCAAGTGGGTTGATTGTGTATTCAAGTAAGATGAAGTTGTTGATAGTTTCAAGTCTTTTCTCAGTCTATCATGATGTTGTTTGATGAGCCAGTGGTTATCCAGAGCTATATGGGAGGACAAAATAGTGGAAGGTGTGCCTAGTGGAGGTAGGGAGATCCAGTTGATGTCATGGAGGCAGTGTAAGTGTGTCAGGAGTTCAAGGACATGCATATGCACGAGGGAATGAACAGATAAGCATGGCATGACTGCTGGGTTTGTTGGGTGGTAACTAGCCCTCTGGTATTGCCGTCACTTACATATAAAGTAGAGAACAAAGGTGAACATAAATCGATGAAGTTGGGAGATATACCACAGTCTCAGAATGTTACTTTTTCACTTACCTCTGTTGTTGTTGTTATGTGCCGTCGAGTCACTTGTGACTTATAGCAACCCTATGTACAACAGCCCTAAACTCTGCTCTGTCCTGTGCCAATTGCACCGTCTCCGATACACCCATCCCGATTACCCTAGTCACTGAATCAATCCATCTCATAGAGGATCTTCCCCCTCCTGCGCTGTCCCTCCACCCTCCCAAGCATGGTGTCCCTCTCCAAGGACTGGACCCTCCTTACATCATGTCCAAAGTATGTCAGACAAAGCCTCAGAATCCTTGCCTCCAAGGAGCAGCCTGGTTTGACCCTTTTCAGGATGAATCTGTTTGTTTTCCTAGCAGTCCATGGTACCCTCAATACTCTTCTTCAGCACCACAGCTCAAAGGCATCACTTCTCCTTCTATCCTCCTTAGTCACTGTCCAACTCTCTGATGCATAACAAGTGATAGCAAAGACCATGGCCTGTATCAGACGCACCTTAGTCTCCAGAGAGACACCATTGCTCTTCAGTACTTTGGAGAAGTCCCTAACAGCAGACTTTCCCATTGCAATGTGTCTTTTAATTTCCTGGCTACTGGTGCCAAGAGTGTTGTCTGTGGAGCCAAGCAAACTAAAGCTGTGAGCAATCGCAATCTCTTCTCCATCCATCCTGATGCTGCCAGTTGGCCCAGTGGTGAGAATCTTTGTCTTTTGACATTGAGCCTCAATCAAGCCTGTGGCCCTCAGGCCAAGAAAAACCTATCTACACACCAGTTCTACAGGACACACCACCTTTGCTTGGGAAACATTACCAATAAACTTAAGAGACACTGGTCACAGCATAAGAAACTATCAGCAGCTGATGTGTTTGGAATCACAGAAGTGAAGGAAGCTTCATATATAAGCTATCAGATCAAGGGCTGGACAATCAGAGATAGATGTTGAAGGGAGTGGGTAGAAGTGGATGTGTATCCTGGTGGATGGTGGAGCAGGGAAATAAGTGGGTAAAGACACGTGTGCCAAAAGCAGGGACAACACTGATACTAATGGTTAACTCCACAATAAGGGATATATCTTTCAATTACCTCTGTTAGACAGTGGTTTTTAACAAGCAGAAATGATGGTCTTTTTTTAGATCTAGAATTGTCTTCTAGATTTCATACCAAACAATATATATCTCCAATATTCTCATGGAGTTCTTAACAAAAAGCCTTAAGTAAGTTTTCTTTTGGAAACCTTGCCATTTTGAATATTTACATGTTCGTGTAATACAAGCTCAACAATACAGATAACAGAGTTTGGGACCTTGACCAAGGAAAGCTGTTTGGACTGTTAGCAACTTAGATCATTTATCTGCCTCTCTCTCAGCATTTTACTGAGTACAGTAAATGAAAGGGCAACTATTTGACTAAATAACATAAGGTGTAGGCATCAGAGATTTCATCAGAATTATAGAAATAATTTCTTTAATCCTCTGTGATTTAATTTTGTAAGTACAGACTAGTTATTTTGGACTTGATGTTTTTGACTGATGACTTTATTAAGGTTGACTTGGAGTGTTGGGAAATTTATAAAACTTGTCACTGACGTTTAAAAGATAAACTTCTGAGAGAATGTTAAAATATGCCTGGGATGTATTAGTATTGGGGTTTCTCCATCCCCTGTTAGGTGGTCCAAACAAAGGAGAAATCTAAACAGCTTTGTGGGGGATTGGATATAAAATCAGTTACTCATCACATTTTTCCTTTATCCACTGTTTTTTCCTGTGTACATTAAGGGTGGTTTATTTTCTGAATCTGCACAGCATTCACATTTCACTCATGGAAGCAGAGCTGATGCCTGCTTATTTAATAAGTGTTTATTGATTCCTTCTGGGCCCCTTGGCAGAATTGAATTAGAGCCCGGTGCTATCCCTTTGTGCTCAATGGTAATTTTGTTTGTTTATTTGTTTCTTTTGTCCATGGGAAAGAAATAGATTCTCCTTGCTAAGCACAGTGACAATAGAAATTTTCCTTTTGCTCCTGTAAATGCCAGGACACTTTAGCTCAGCTGATGATTTCTAGCTTAGTGATGAGTGATATAATTCAAGTATTTTTCCTCTTTATAATGTTCTGAGCCACTTCTACTGCTCTTATGTACAGAATTTGGAGACCCCAGAAGTTTAAAAATATCCACCTGTTTTCCTTTATTAAAAGCATCTCAGAAGGGCAAACCCAGATCCTCATCCTTTATGTTATTACTGATGGTCTGCAGAAATGCCTTGTCTCCAAAGCGAGGATATTCATAAAATGATCGGCTGAAACCAGTTCTGTTTTTTATTCCTTCTAAAAATATCCACTGTTGTAAAATAGAGATACTATTTCTTCAAGAGAACATGATTTATGTATTTAAGGTGACTGAAATCTTCAGAGAAATCTTTTTCTTCTAGGTTCATTTTTTTTCTTTCTCCAGTTGGTAATAGATCATTCATTCATACAGTCTGAAATTCTCTCCCTTCCACTGCCACCCCTTTTGCTTGTTTTATATCCTCTTGAAAGATGGATGGTAAGAGTCAGAACTGAATTTTGATCAATTTCTTCAGCTCACTGGCTTTTTCTTCCATGACGTCTTGAGTTTTATCATAATCACAGACCATTTGCAAATGCAAAACATCTTATGAGGGATCCAAGAGCCATCATCTTGGAAATAAATAAGTCTATAAATGTAGAATGCTAATAATAAGTATTAATGTTCCCTAAATTGAAAAATTGCCATGAAGTGGTTGGTGCAAATCCTCTCAAAATCATGTCAAAATGAGCTGCTGTGGGTAACGGCTAAAAAGCTAATGCTTAGGACCCCAGTGCTTCTAAGAGAATTATCCATCAGATTTCATTGCCTGATTCTTAAATATGAATAACCAAAGATAGTCATACATCTAAGGAAAATCTGAAAATATAGACAAAGTAAATAAGATTAATAGGAAATGTGTCATCCCCTGTAAAAAAAAAAAAAAAAAAAAGAAGGAGGAATCAGGCTTGGCTTTTTGTTTTGTTAGTTTTTAATAAGTCTCAGAGAAAAAGCATTCATAAAATATGATTCTATAAAAACAGAACAAAGAAGAAACCACTTAAAATATGACTGTTGCAATTGAAAAATCAACTGAAGAGATGAAAGATAATACTGAGACAATCTCTTAGAAAGAGGTAAATAAAATTCCTGTTCATATTAACAATCTTCTTCAAGAGGATAAATAGGAAGCTAAATAGGGAAAAAATATTTGGTAATGACTTATCTGATAAGAGACTCATATCTAAAATTCATAGAATATTCTAGCACCTCAACAAGAAAAAGGCAAACAACCCTGTCACAAAATAGCCACAAGATAGTAATAGAATTCCAGAGATTAAATTCAGATGGCCAGCAAACACATGAAGAAATATTTAAAATTCCTAGCTATCAGAGAGAAGCAAATCAAAACAACGAGACATCACTGTACCCCAGCAACAATGGTGAAATTTAACAAAGCAGCAAAACCAAACGCCAGCAAGAATGTGGAGAGAGATTGGAACTCTCATTCACTGATAGATAGTATGAATGTAAAATGGTGCAAGCACTATTGAAGGTAGTCTGATGTTTCTCAAAAGGTTGCAGATATAAATACCATTTGACCCAGCCATCCCGCTACTGGGAATATACCTGGGGGAATCCAAAGTCTTAACTAAAATGGATATACACATCTATGTATATTGCTGCATTATTCACTATATTGAAGAGATGAAAGCAACCCAGCTGTCCATCAACAAACAGTGGATAGAAAAACTATAATGCCTTCACGCAATGGAATATTATGCAACACTAAAAAAACAATGACCTTGTAAAGTACTACATAACATGTGTAAGTGTGGAAGACATTTTTCTGAGTGAAATATCTCACTCACAAAAGGGCAAATACTGAATAACACTGCTGTTATAAAACAGGATTGACACATGGGTGGGGACATAGAAAAAGAAAAGAGTAGATAGATTATGAACATTGCAGCAATACAGATGAGGGGAAGGACTGTCTGAAAAGAATGTGTATGCATGAAAACTAAATCTGAAACAAGATATACATCTCAAAGTGAACTGGAGGAAGAAAGGAGGAGGAGGAAAATGTACAACAATGAATAAATGAAAACATAAAGTTTCTGTCAACTTTTGTTTAAATTACAATTTAAAAAAAGAAAGAGATAAAAAGATCAAAGAGTCAGAAAAATATGTAACTCAAGACTCACCACTGTCAAGGAAGAAATAACTCATAGCAGACACTCCACTGGATCTCCTGGGCTGTAAATCAGATGAGAAGACATTTAAGCTGCATTGAAGGCATTGGGGGAAAAAGGCTCCAGGAATTGATGGACTATCAATTGGCATGTTTCAACTAATAGATGCAAACCTGGATGTACTTTCCAGTCTATGCCAGGAAATTTTGACAACGGCTTCCTGGCCTACTGACCAGAAGAGATCAATATTTGTTTGCATTCCTAAGAAAATGATCCAACAAAATGTCAAAATTATTTAACAGTATCATTACTATCACATGCGAGCAAAATACTGCTGAAGATTATTTGAAAAGGCTAGAACAGTTCATAGAGAACTGCCAGAAGTTCAAACTGGATTTGGAAGAGGCTGTGGCACATTGCTCAAGTCAGATGAATCCTGGCTGAAAGCAAAGAATACCAGAATGTTTCTTTGTGCTTTATTGACTATGCAAAAGCATTTGATTCTGTGGATCTTAACAAATTATGGCTAACCTTGAAAAAAATGAAAATTCTAGAACACTTCATTGTGCTCGCACAAAATCTGTACCTACACCAAGAGGCTACTGTGCAAACAGAACAGGGTAACACCACATATTTCAGTTGTGTGTCAGTGTTGCATTCGTTCTCCATACTGATTCAGTCTGTAAATTGAGCATATTATTTGAGAAGCTAAACTCTTTGAAAAAGAATATGGCAGCAGCATTGGAGGAGGACTCATTAATGACCTTTGTTATGCAAATAACACAAACTTACTTGCTGAAAGGGAGGAGGCCTTGAAGGCCTTGCAGCAGAAGATCAAAGCCTAGCCTTCAGCATGGACTACATCTCAGCATTGAGAAAACAAAGGCCCTCTCTACTAGGCTAGTAGAAAACATCATGATAGTCGGAAAAAGGACTGAAATTTTCAATTATTTCATCTTACTGGATCAACAGTCAACACTCTTGGTACCAACACAACAGTCACTAGATGAGAATTTACTACTTTATCAGGCAAGCTGTCAGAAGCCTCTGCAAAATATTCAAGGGAATTGATACCTGTTAGAAGACTATTCTGAACCTGATTCAGGCCATGATCTTTTCACCTAGTAGCCATGCATCTAGAGCTAGATGATGAATTAGGATAAAAGAAGAAAAATTGATGCCTTTGAGTTGCGGTATTAGAAAAGAATACAGAATATCCCATAGACTGCCAAAAGAATAAATGTTACAGAAATTGTAGCAACAGTGTTTCTTGCAGGCAAAGATGGTGATGCTCTGTCATACTTGGAGCACATTGCTGTTGTTAGATGCCATGGACTTGAATATGACCTATGAGGACTCTATGAACAACAGATCTGAATGAACCCTGTTTTATTCTGTGCCCTCCACACATTTTCTGACACACTTGAAGCATTGCAGCCATCATTGTGTCAATCCATCTTGAGGCTTGAGGGTCTTCCTCTTTTTCACTGACCCTCCACCTTTCTAAGCATGATGTCCTCTCAAAGGAGTAGCCCTTGTAGCAACATGCCCAAAGTATATGAAACAAAGCTTTATCATCTTTGCCTCCAGAGAGCACTGTGACTTTACTTTCTTCAAGGCATATTTGTGCTTTGGGCAGTCTATGCAATAGTTAGTACTGTTCTCCAACACCACTGCTCAAAGTCATTAATTCTCTGGTCATCCATTTTCATTGTTCAGTTCAGAGATGCATAGAAAGTGATTGAAAAGACTATGGCCTGAATGAGACACACCTTAGTCTTAAAACAGACGTTATTGCTTCTCAGTAATTTGGAGAGGTCCCTAACTGCATACTCTCCCAGTGCAATATGATTCCTGATCCCCTGAGCATCCCATGGACCACCAAGAGAACAAACAGATATTTTTTGGAGTGGGTACAGCTGGAGTGCTCTTTGGAGGCAAGAATGATGAGACTCTGCTTCACATACTTTGGGCATGTTACTAGGAGGGGCTGTTCCTTGGAGAAGGACATGATGTTGGTAAGGGTGGAGGGTCAGTGAAGGAGAGGAAGACCCTCAACCAGGTGGATTGACGTGGTGACTAGCTGCAATGGGCTCTACTATGTCAGGAAGTGTGAATATGGTGCAGGATAGAACAGGGTTCAGATCTTTAGTTTATAGGGTTGCTATGAGTCTTATTTGACTCCACGGCACCTAACAACAATAACAATAACTCATATTTCATGACACTGATTACAGTGCTAACGATGTAATAGCACTTTCCTTTCTTCTTCCTTGTGTTTTCCATTTGTCCTTTCCTGTCCCTTCTTGCCTTTTGAATTTTCACTCACTCATTTACTGCCTTTGAGTCACTTCCAACCTGTCGAAGCTCTCCATCACTTTTCAGAGGATGTGAATCCTGTTGAGAGGAGACTGCCCATCTTTCTTCCAAGGAGACCCTGCTGGAGTCACCATGGAAAATGTATAGGTTGCAGTACGATTCACTAAGATCTCTACCACCAGAGCTTACCCTGGGCAAACGCTGCCCTTTTGCTCTTGTATGATTGATTGCTCCAAGGAGTGCATTCCTGGCTTCCTCACTCGTGTAATTAGTCACCCTGGAGACCTGACTTGTTTGGAAGTTGAGTCACAGGGACATTTTCTTTGTCAGCCTTGAAGGATGATGACTAAGGGCTGTGCTCTTGGTGCTAAGAGTCTCTGTCAGACAGATCAACCTCTTTTTTTTCTTGTTGTGTTTGTCTTATAATCTTGAGTTTTGGTCTAAATTTTTCTCCTGCTATATCAGGGGATGTTCTCTTGTGGTCCTTTTTAGAATAACCAGCAGTGTTATTTGGGTATCATCTTGTTTTTGTGATTTTAGGATTGTGGAGACTGAAATTAACGTGGACTATTTGTTCTTTGATTAATAAGTCATTTCTTGAGTTTGTTTTTTCTGACCATATGTAAATTACCTTGATTAAAAATTATTTATCTAAGACGTGTACTCAAAGTAAAATGTGATCTTAGTACAACAAATAGTGGAATAGTTAACACAACCTATGGGCAAACATAGACAATATTTATGTCATATTTGTTGATAAACTAATGATATAGATAAACAATATTATTTTAATTTTAGAAAATATATGTGCAGTGGAAAGAAATGAAAAAGTAGTAGGAAGATAAGTAATTACTTAGTAAAATGATGATTTTTCTTTGCAAAATTTTATTTCATATTTTTATACTGCTGTTTCAAGGATACAATTTAGTATTTATGGCCTACTATTACATGCAGCTGTATTACATTTCAGGTATATTTATGAAAATGTAATATGACAGTGAATTACATGAGAAAATAGCATCCTATAAATATGCTAGTTTGGCACTAAGAAAGGTCACTTTGGCTATAAAAGTGTTACAGTGAAGAGACCATTTGTTTATGCTGCGCAGATCAGTTTTCAATTTCACTCATTGCAAATATGTAAATTATTGCTGAAAATGTGGTTTATGTTTGTGGTAAATGGATTTTATGTCACTAGATGAGTTGGCCTCATTGCTAGGAAATCTGCACTTTTATTCCAAGCAAAGCCTTGCGTTAGAAACAGAACAATGAAGTCTCAATGCTTAAAATGCTGTCCAAATGAAATCCACCATTAAGTATAGATCATTTGTATTGTTTGTGCTAGGCTTATAAAAGAAAAGGCTTTCAGTTGGTCCATTCTTTTGGTTGAGCTTCGATACTTGTGTATCTTCAGGATACCTAAACTTCAACTAAGAGAGAGTCTCTAGTGCTGCAAAAAGTCCTCAATTTGAAATCATCAAATGCTCTATGGAAGAAAAGATTTGACAATCTGCTCCTCTAAAGATCACAGTTTAGAAAACCCCAGAGAACAATTTTTCGCTGTCCTCCCAGGTCACTGTCTAGATGGCATACAGCTACAATCACAAACTTTAGCTGAGCTTCTCAACACTAACATTTCCAAGCTGCTCAGGATTAAGACGCTGTTGATGCAAATTCCTGCAAAACTTCCAACCTAACTTAGCCCTATTTCCTTCATGACATAAAAGGATGACAAATTTGGCCTATTTGTTTTCGTAACTTCTTATTCCTAGAGTAAAAAGTATACAGGGAAAAAAAATTTATTATTGTAGATCTAAAGGCTGTTATTTTGAGAAGGATCTGCATGTAATGTGGACCTTTGACTAGTATTGGGGCACATGGCACATGGCCTGTTCCCTCCAAAATAAAGGTGGGAGATGAGGGGCTGTGTTTGGTCTGTAAAAACAGATTTATGCTGAGCACTTGATTTCCTTTTAGGAGACAGGAATTTTGTATGTGATAGCCTGTGTAGCACATTTCTATATAAGTCGGCTATAAAGGACTTTTCCAAATGACAGGAAAGCAATATTGGTAGTTTGAAGAGTAAGGTGCACCTGACAAGGTCTTTTCAGTCACTTGCTATGCATCTGCAAGCTGAATATTTAATAAGGATGGCAGAGGACAAATTAAGGCCTTTCAGTTGTGTTGAAGAGTACTGAATATTCCATGGACTGTCAAAAGAACAAACATATGTCTTGGAGAAAGTACAGCCAGAATTCTCCTTGGAAGCAAGGATGATGAAGCTTTGTCTCACATACTTTCGGCATGTTTCTAGGAGAGCCTGTTCCTTCAAAAGGGATATATCATGCTTGGAAAGGTCAGTGAAAGAAGGGAAGACCCTCGACCAGATGAATTGACACAGTGACTTCAGCAATGGGATCAAGTGTGTTAGAAAGTATGAGGACAACACAGGATAGGACAGAATTCACATTTATGGTCCATAGGATTTTTTATGGATCTGTGGCACATAACAAGAAGGCGGCTTTGTGATCATCCCCCAGTTTAAAATTAACCTTAGGTGCTGAGTTTACAACTAGACTCCTTCAGCATAAACATTTTGCACATTTTGCTGTGTTACTGTATTTAACTTGTTGAAGAATGGAGAATGTTCAAGGTTCCTTGCTTAAGAGAGGGAAGCTGGTGCTTGGATTTTTGTAGAATCCACCTGTTTCATTCCAATTTTCTGACCCGGTTCTATATCCTTATCCATGGCTGTAATAAATCTGAGCTATGAGCAAGCGCCCAAGCATCCCTCCTTTTACTGTGCTTCACCATTTGAAGGTTAGTGGCAGCCTATGCTCTGAGCAAGTCTGTTGGTGTCATTTTTCCAACAGCACGTGTTCATTCTAGGTTTTTATGACAGAATTTGTTAATTCTTGCAGTATTTCACATCATTTCCATAATGCTATTACATATTTAATAGACTACAGCATAGTATAAATATAATTTTTCATATGAACTGAGAAATGAAAAAAAAATCCTGTGACTTATATATTGAACTTGTCTGAAATAAAACCTGCAACATTTCCAAGGTTTGCCTGTATATGTTGAAAACTATAAATCCTTCTCATGACTTTCTGAGTATGAGTGTGATCTTTACAAGCGCGAAACAGTAAAAAATATATAAATAATGCCCTTCTCCTCCACTCTCCCACACGCTCAGAGATTCCAGAGTAATTCACAAATACAGGCATTCTTTCTTACCAAAGTCTTATATTTCTGGATTGGTATGTCTCTGTTAGCTTCCCTATCCATGCAGCCAAATAGTAGTACTTTGTTAATTTAACAACTTTATTATGATTTGAGATAAAGTTTACAAAGTATATTGGATTTCTTTTCCCCAGTCATTCGTGCACATTTTGTTCCACAATACCAATTACAACACACACCATGTCTGATTGTACATTTATTCATTGTCCTTATTTGATTTATTTATTAAAAAAATTTTTGTTATGATTTCAGTGAAAGTTTGCAAAATATTTTTTCTTTCAATCATTCCTTTACATTTTGTTCCATCTCTTCCCATGCGATTAACTGCCTTTGAAAACTCACCAGACGGTCACCTATGGGTCAGTTCCAACTCTATCAGTACAACAGTCTGGTCTAGGGATCTCTAGTGGCCTTGTGGTAAGAATCTGCTTTGCGTCCTCCTTTGTTTCCAGCTGGGAGCTGGGGCCTGTCAGTCCTGTCTGCCATGAGGACCTGATGTGGACCACCCTGGCCAAGTGTCCTTCAGAGCCACACTTAAAGCAAGTGAGTGTGAGCTTCCTCTCTACTCCCTTGCGTATCTGTGGCTCTCGTCTGTGACACTGTCTACTGAAGTGGCCCAGCTTTCCACAGTGGAAGCAATTCTGACCTCCTTTATTACCTTTGGGTGGCATTGAATATGAGTAAGACTTCTTTTTCCTGACACAGGCCCTAAGCAGGCAGCAATCGCTGCCCCAATAATTTTGGCCATTCTCTGGTCTTTTCTCTTCCCTCTAGATCCCAGTTGTTAAAAGAGGGAAAAATTTAAGCAAATATATAACAAATAATTTTGAACATTATAATCGTTTAAGCTTAAGACTAGAAGTATTAACAATATCATAATTTCCGATCCAGAGATACATGTTCCAATGCAGTACCTATTTTCCATAAATGGTTTTGGTAAGAGGAATATTGTAAATGTGGATACATTTCCACTACTCCTCCTCCGTGCCACAATATAGTGTTATTAGCTTGAGCAGTTATAAATCCATTGCCATCCTTACTCTAACTTAATTCCTTTTTTTAAAATTTAAATGTGTTATTAATTTCAGTGAAAATTTACAGAGGCTTTGGATTTCCATTCATTCATTGTTGTAGATTTGTTCCCTCCCAAGGCTCCCCCCCACCCCAGAACACTACCCTCTTGGAAAAGTAAAAGAAAAGATTCTTTCATTGTTTTACAAACCCTACCCCAGGTTCACTCCACCATGTAGCCATCGCTCTTTACCTCTACCTTGCATTCGAACTTCCAAGTTGTAAAACAACCCAGTGGTAGATGGAATTTGCTCCAGGACTTAAGAACCATAAATGACATAGCTGAGCCTCTACATCTTGTGGTTCCTAACCTCTACACTATAATAGACAAAGTGCTAATCTATAGGTCTTTTATTGTAAGAACCACCTTCCCTCTGTAACTTGATTTGTGCCATTATTAGAACCTCTACTTGGAATATTATTGCTTTTTAATTTTTGACTCATGTACTTTTAACTTGTTAGTTAAATTTGTGTCTTCTAGGTTGCAACACTTCCATGATACATCTTCAAGGATATGAACATGTATGGCTAGCACAATTGATAACAGTGAATCTAAATTCCAGAATCAATCTCCATGATAGTCTATGTGTTTCCTACTGCCAAAGGGGCCCTTTAGAGTAGTGAGAGAAGATCTTCACCCTGAAACCTACAGCGTCCCTTTTCAGCAAGAAGTAGCTAAGAGAATACGCCATCCCCTTTTCCTTATGAATCAGGGTGAAGTCTCTCTCAGGGAGGAGAGATAGGGAATGGCAAAGGACACACTGACAAAGGAGAGTAATCAGAACTGGCTTCGACAAGCACTGTGGCATTTGGACAAGAACAAACTGGGAGGAGGGTAGAGAGAATAGTGCAACAATGAATGAGTGGAAGCCCAAAATCTCTGTAAATGTTTATGAAAATTAATAAAATATAATAATAGAAAAAAAAAAAGAATCTGCTTTGCAATCTCGAAGGCATGCAGTTCAAATCAGCTAACTACTCTATGGGTGAAGGATGGTCAGTCTCCTCCGGTGTGATGACTACCTCTGCAAACTCCTTGGAGGATAAGTTATTGATTGGTTCCAACTTGAAGGTACACACCAGCAGTTTGATGATCCATTCATCCCATGTTGTGTTTTCCCTTACCCATATAAAAAAGTATTTTTATGTAGCTAAATTATTTTCTATTCCCCTCTTCCCCTTGATAACCATTCTAGTATGAATTTTTATGCGTTTAAAAATTTCTTTTGATATTATAATGGTCTTATATACTATTTGGCTTTTTATGGCTAATTCATTTTATTCAGTATAATATTCTTTAGGTCTGTTCATATCATGTAGTTTTTCCAAAATTCTTCCTTGTTTTCCAGTGTTGTATAGTATTCCACGGGGTGAAGGCACCACAGTTTTGCTACTCATTGATGGTCAATTGGTTTTTTTGCAACTCTGTAATTAATATAATCCTACAATAATCATGGAGTGGGGAGTATTAAGGAAGCTCTGGTGGCTTAGTTGTAAGGAGCTGTGCTACCAACTTGAAATCATGAAGTTCTAATCCACCAACTTCTCCACTGGACAAAGATGAGCAGTCTCCTCTTGTACAGTGCCTTTGAAATCCCACTGGAGGGTCAGCTATGGGTACATAACAACGGTGCATAACAGCAATGACGGGTGTGCATATAACTTCTGTTCATGTCCTAGCTCTTACTTCTTTAGGATATTGTAGCTAGTGGAATGAGTGCATCAAGTGGTATTTTAATTTTCAACGTTTTAAGGAAACACTAGACTCTTCCCTAGCAACTCTATGAACAATAGATCTGAACCTTGTCCTGTCCGGTGCCATCCGCACACTTCCTGACACACTAGAGCTCATTACAGCACTGACTGTGCCAGTTCTCCTGGTTGACGGTCATCCTTACCGCACAAGCCTTCTGCCTCTGAGCATCATTTCCCTCTCCAGGGAATAGCACTTCCTAGCAACATGTCCAAAGTATGTATGGTGAAGTTTTATCATCTTTGCCTCCAAAGAGCTCTCTGGCTGCACTTTCTCCAAGTTATACTTGTTTGTTCTTTTGGCAGTCCATGGGATGTTCAGTACTCTTCTCCAGCACCACAGCTCAAAGGTATCAGTTGTTGTTCTGTCATCCTTATTCATTGTCCAGCATTCAAATGCATAGCAAAGGGATCAGAAAGACCATAGCCTGAATCAGACGCACCTTAGTCCTCAAACTGACATCATTACTACTTAGTCATTTGGAGAGGCCCCTAACTTTAGACTTTCCCAGTGCAGTACACTTCCTGATTTCCTGGCTCCTGGTACCAAGAGCATTGATTGTGGATCCAAGTAAGATGAAGTTGTTGACAGTTTAAACCTTTTCTCCAGCTATCATGATGTTGACTATTGGTCCAGTGGTAAGAATTTTTGTTTTCTTGATATTGAGATGCAATCCATACTGAAGGCTGTATTATTTTTATCTTCTGCAACAAGTGTTTCAGGTTCTCCACAGTTCACAAGCAATGTTGTCACATGTGCATAACAGTTTATTGATGAATCTTCCTCCCATCTTGATGACACATTCTCCTTCATAGAGTCTAGCTTAATGAATAATTTTCTCAGCACATGGATTGAATAGGTATGGAGAAAGAATACAACCCTGACACACTCTTACCTACCTTAATTTTAAACCATAGGTGGTCCCTTGTGAGCCCTGGTGACCTACTGGTAAGAAGCTGTGCTGCAATCCTAAAGGCACCTGGTTCAAATCCACCAGCTGCTCTGCAGGAGAAAGACGAGCAGTCTCTTCCCATGTGATTAACTGCCTTTGAAAACTCACTTGGAAGGTCAGCTGCAGGTTGGGTCCTACTCGATGGCACACAACAGTGTTCCTTGATGATGGCACAAGACAGGGCTGGGTTCAGATCTGTTGTTCATGGCATCACTATTGGTCATACTTGACTTGAAGCCACCTGACAACAACGATAAGTGTTTCCTTGCTCTATTTGCAAAATAGCATCTTGGACTAGGTATAGGTTTTGCATGAGCATAATTTAGTACTCTGGGATTCCCATTCTTAACAATGGAAGCTGTAACTTGTTAGAATATACACAGTCAAATGCCTTTGTTTAATCAATAAAATACAAATAGACATTCTTCTGGAATCCTTTACTTTCAGCCAGATTCATCTAACATCCGCAGTAATAACTCTGCTGCCATGGTCTCTTCTAAATCCTGCTTGAACGTCTGGTTATTCTCTATCTATGTACTGTTCTAGGCATTTGTTAATGATCTTCAGTATTTTGCTTGCATGTGATATTAATTATATTGTTCAATAGTTTCCACATTCTGTTAGATTACTTCTCTTAGGAATGGAAACAAATATGGACTTCTTCCAATACATTGGACAGACAGCTGTCTTCCAAATTTCCTGCCCTAGACTGGTTAATGTGTTGAGGGCTGCATCTGTTAATTGAAACTAGTCAACTGGTATCCCATAGATTCCTGAGGCCTTATTTTTTACCAATGCTTTCAATTCAGCTTCCACTTCCTCTTTTATTAATTACCCACTCATATGATACTTCCTGAAATTTTTCAGTGTCATTCATTCCTTTATGGTAAGTGATTCTGTATATTCCCTCCATCTTCTTTTGATGCTTGCTGAGTCATTCAATATATTGTCCAGGTTGTTGTTGTTGTTATGTGCCTGCCATCTCGTCGCTTGTGACTCATAGCGATTCTGTGTACAACAGCCCTGTACCCTGCTCTCTATCCTGACATAACCTTCCTTGCTGAAATTGAGGAGGACCTGAAGCACTTGCTGCAGAAGATCAAGGACAGCAGCCTTCAATATGGATTAAAGCTCAATATCAAGAAAACAAAGATTCTCACCACTGGGCTGATTGGTAGCATCATGACAGATGATGAAAAGATTGAGATTGTTGACAGCTTCAGTTTGCTTGGCTCCACAATCAACACTCTTGGTACTAGCAGCCAGGAAATTAAAAGATTAATTACATTGGGAAAGTTGGCTGTCAGAGATCTCTCCAAAGTACTGAAGAGCAACAAAGTCATTCTGGAGACTAAGGTGTGCCCGGTTCAGACCATGGTTTACAATTACTTGTTATGCATCAGAAGGCTGGACAATGACCAGGGATGATAGAAAAATAATTGATGCCTGGGAGCTGTGGTGTTGGAGAAGAGTATTGAATATACCATGGACTGCTAGGAGAACAAACAGGTTCATCCTAAACAGGATGAAGTAAGGCTGCTCCTTGGAGGCAAGGATTCTGAAACTTCGTTGGACATAATTTATTGCCCATGCTATTGTTGTTGTTAAATGCTGTCGAGTTGAGCACGACTGATGGTGGTGACCCAATGAATAAAAGACCTGAACCCTGTACTTACTATTCCTATCATCATTTCTCTGTGTTTATAGAGTTTCCAGAGGTATGTGGTTTAGGAAGTGGACGTGACTCTGCTTCCCCATAGCATTTTTTAACATTGTGGCTTGAGGCTTACATTTGTTTTTCAGTTCTCTCAGCTTGAGAAATGCAGAACAAGATCTTTTTTTCTTCTGTAATTCAAACTCTGCACATTCAATTTATAGTACTTTGCATTGTGTTCTTGAGCTATCCCTAGAAATTTTCTGTTCAGCTCTTGTACTTCCACATCTTTTCCCTTTTACTCTCTTCATGGATGATATCCTTGATGTCATTCCACAAACTAATCTGGTCTTTGATTTTTGGTGTTCAGTGCTTCAAATCTATTCTTAAGATGATCATGAAATTCAGATGGAATAGATGCAAGATTGTATTTTCGTTCTTATGGTTGTGTTTTCATTTTCTTTGACCTCAGTCTGAACTAGCACACACATGATGGTCTGACCTACAGTCAGCCCTTGGCTGATACTGAGCTTCTCCAGTGATTACTACCACAGATGTAGTCAATTTGATTCTTATCTAGCCCATCACCTGAGGTCCATATGTAAAATCACAGTTTATATTTTTTTAAAAAACATATTTGCAGTGAATAAATCATTAAAAAGACAAAACTTGATAATTTCTATCACCAAGCCCATATTTTTCTATTACTATTACTTTTCTGTTGTTTTCAAATTTTGCATTTGAGTTACCAATTATCATTAACCCATCTTGATTGCATGCTCAATCAATTCTAGACTGCAAGATAGTGGTCAATTTTGGACTCTATATTAGTTACACCATTTTATAGTCCCACCAGCAGTGCATGAGAGTTCCCAACTCTCCACATCCTCACTAGGATTTGTTATTCGATGACTTATTGTGCTTTGCTGTTGTTGCCGGGATAAAATAAAAATATCATCTTTCTTTTGATTTGCATCTTGCTAATAGCTGTTGATCTTGAGCATTTCTTCATGTGTTTTTTTGTAATCTGAAGGTCTTTGGTCAATAGTAGTTTCCCTACTTCTGTCCTTTTTGTAGATGGGTTGTTTGTGCTTTATTACATTTTTATTTTATACTAGTATATTTACAAAGTTCATATACATTGTGTTTCACACCAAATCTTTCCCATTTCCTTCACCACTTCCCTCCCTCCACCCATCAGATTGTAATAGAGTCCATAGTCAGACCTCTGCTCCCACCTTCCCCCAACCTTTGGATCGTTCTACCATAGTGGTCTTAGGCAATATTTTTCCTTATGGGACTGAGTTAGTTCACTCAGCATAGTGATTTCTAATTCCTCCCAAGTTAGGTATTAATTTACAAAATCATTGCTCCTACGTGCTGCATAGTCTTCTATCATGTGAATGTACCATAATTTTTCCACCCATTTGATTGTGGTTGGATATTTGGGCTGTTTCTATGTTCTTACAATGGTGAATAATGCTGCTATGAATCATTGGCAATAAGAAAGATGCAAATCAAAACCACAATGAGATACCATCTTACTCCAGTAGCAGTGGCAAAGTTTAACAGGATCACAAGTAATATATGTTGGAGAGGATGTGGAAAGGTGGGAACTCTTATACATTGTTGGTGGGATTGTAAAATGGTACAACCATTCTGGAAGTCAGTTTGGTGCTTCCTCAAAAAGCTGAACATAGAAAGTCCATATGACCCAGCTATTCCACTACTTGGAATATACCCCTAGAGAATGAGAACTGAGGCACAAACCACAGAGACTTGTACATCAATGTTTGTCTTTCTCTTACTGAGGTGTTGAAGGTTTTTTAAAAGATTTTAGATATGAGCCTCTTGTCAGATACATCATTGCCAATATTTTCCCAGCTTGTAGGTTCTTAGAGAAATATTTTGATGTATATATGATTTAATTTGTGGAAGGTCTTACTCATCTCTCTTATCCTTTATAATTGTATGTCTTTTTGTTATATATAATAAACTATATGTCCAGGCTGGGTTTAGAAGGGGTCGTGGTACTAGGGATATTGTAACTAATGTTAGATGGATCTTAGCTGAAAGTAGGGAGTACCAGAGAAATGTCTAAATGTGTTTCATTGACTATGCAAAGGCGTTTGACTGTGTGGATCATAACAAACTGTCTGACTCTGAGAAGAATGGGAATCCCAGAACACTTGATCGTGCTAATGAGAAACCTCTACTGGGACCAAGAGGCGTCGTCAGAACAGAGCAAGGAAACACTGCATGGTTCAAAATTGGGAAGGGTGTACACCAGGGATGTGTCCTGTCTCCATACTTTTTCAACCTGGATGCAGAACAGATTATCCGGGAGGCTGGACTCTATGAGGAGAAACATGGGGTCAAGATTGGTGGAAGATCTATCAACAATCTGCAATATGCAGATGATACAACCCTGCTTGCTGAAACTGAGGAGGACCTGAAGCACTTGCTGCAGAGGGTCAAGGACTGCAGTCTCCAATATGGATTGAGGCTCAATGTCAAGAAGACAAAGATTCTCACCACTGGGCCAATTGGCAGCATCAGGATGGATGGTGAAGAGATTGAGATTGTTCACAGCTTCAGTTTGCGTGGCCCCACAGTCAACACTCTCGGCACCAGCAGCCAGGAAATGAGAAGACGTATTGCCATGGGAAAGTCTGGTGTTAGGGACCTCTCCAAAGTACTGAAGAGCAATGGTGTCTCTTTGGAGACAAAGGTGCATCTGATACAGGCCATGGTCTTTGCTATCACCTGTTATGCGTCAGAGAGTTGGACAATGACTAAGGAGGATAGAAAGAGAATTGATGCCTTTGAGCTGTGGTGCTGGAGAAGAGTATTGAGGGTACCATGTACTGCTAAGAAAACAAACAGATTCATCCTAGAAAGGGTCAAACTGAGCTGCTCCTTGGAGGCAAGGATTCTAAGGCTCCATCTAACATACTTTGGACATGTTGCAAGGAGGGACAGATCCTTGGAGAGGGACATCATGCTTGGTAGGGTGGAGGGACAGTGCAGAAGGGGAAGGCCCCCTATGAGGTGGATTGATTCAGTGACTGGGGTAATGGGGGTGGGTGTATTGGAGATGGTGCAATTGGCACAGGACAGAGCAGAGTTGTACATAGGGTTGCTATGAGTCACAAGTGACTCGATGACATATAACAACAATATGGCATCTGCTTCCTAACAACATGCCTCTGGGAACTCTATGAACTTAGAGGAACGATGATAGCTGTAGAACAGGATTTAAATCTTTTGTTCATAGGGTTACTATGAGTCGTGCTCTACTTGATGACACTCAACACCACCACCGCCACATATATAGACTATTAGGATGGGGCTCCTAAATTTGCTCCTATTTTCCCTCCTAATGATTATTATAGTTTTGGATTTTGCCTTTAGGTTCAAGATCCACTTGGAGTTAGTTTTTTAACATGATATAATAGCATCAAGACTTCATCTATTTATAAATTGATTCTGAAATGAATCAAATATTTGAGAGCTAGAAGAGATAGGCAGAATTATCAATTTGCTAAGTAAAATAATGTAATGAATTTTTATTTAATTTTCAAATTAAATGGTCTTTTCCATTTCTGAGGTCATTTGCCCAGTTTGACAATTACAAGGAAATCTGAATAAATTCTAATGGACTCTTACATTTTGACCACTTTTTTTCCTAAGGCCCTTGGTTGGCACAGGAAGTCTGCACTCTCTACAGTATGGCACTGCTGACCAATCCCACTTGAAGATCAAGCAAGCACCTATGACCAGAGAAGCCTCTGAGACAAAGAGTAGAAAGTATTTAACATCATGTCATTTGTCTTACTGGAGCAGCATTGAGAGATAGGAGTGAGCCACTTAGAGTATCTGACAGAAGCCCACTAATGAAAAGGAAACAAAGAATGTATGTGTAATTGTGTCCCATATTGACGGAGAAAGGCAGAAAAAATATTGTCTGTAGAATTATTTGTAAATATTTTTAGTATTGATTAGCGAGGTCTGGTAGCCTACTAGTAAGAATCTGCACTGCGATCCCCAAAGCGTGAGGTTCAAATTTATCAGCTGCTCTGTAGGAGAAAGACGGGTTGTCCACCCCCATGTAAGTTACCACCTATAAAAACTCACTGGAGGTTCAGCTATGAGTTCAATTCCGACTGAATGGTACATAGCAACAACAACATTAGATTTAAAGGTATATCACTACAATGAATTACAGTAATCTCTGGTACACTGCATCTGTGGCTGTGAGAAGGCAGACAGTTCTTGACTGTAGACTTGGAAACCTGAAAACAAACTATTTTTTCTAAGGATCATGAATGGATGGCTAATACTGCCTCACCTCTACCCTATATGGAGCCCTCTTTAAAAAGAGGGATACCATTGGCAATATTTGTCTTTGAACATGCCGTTTTATAATTGCATGAGCATTTTCAGAAAAAAAATTCTGCTTGATAGATGTTAAAAGGTAAACAAACCAAACAGTAAAATACATCAGTCTTTTGTCATTTTATCAATTGTGACTCATGGTATTACTAAGCAGAGCTTCTTCATAGCATTTTCTTGGCTATAGTCTTCACAGAAGCAGATTGCCAGGGCTTTCTTCCACACCAGCACTGGTTGAACCACTGACATTTAGTTTATAAGCCATGCTGTTAAGTTGGAACCGACTCAGAGTTGACCCTTCAGCATATTTCCTGTAAATATCACAAGAGGAGAATACTTTTCTACCTTAGAGCTACTGGTGGCTATGTACTTCCAGAGAGATGTGGCCTTTGGATTACCAGGTAGCAGCACTGTTCTTACAGAGTATGTCACGAGAGAAAAGGCAAATCATGTGTGTCATTCAGGAGCTGTCTAATTCCTATTTAATTTAAATGAGGAATCGAAACATCTCAAAACTTAAAGCAAAACAATGCATCTGGTAACTGTTGCTCCATTACTATTACTATTACATATATTCAGAACTTCAGCATTTAAGTGTCAGGTGAACTGTGATCTTACTTAATAATCATGTAGTGGCTACATTTTTCTAACAAGATAGTTTTAAAAATCCAGGAACCCTGCTGCTAGCCTATATCACAAGTTTAAAATATAACATTCTTTAGATTATTTTTGGAAAGAAAGAGAACCAAGCAGTCAGACATAAGGGGAATACATGTCAAAAGTTTATTATTGGGAAAGAGGGGGAAGGTGATAGGCACACTTGATCCCATTATGGTGGAGGTGCAACGTGAGAAGAATTGAATATATGGGGTGACTATTTGGTGAGACTCAGGTTGCTGTACATTAAGTGATTGTGACAAATAAAGGGGTAGACAAGATTGCAAAGTATAAATTGTCCCACAGGTTTTGGAATGAAGGAATCTAAAAAAATTTACCTACAAAATTATGCAATCAAAATAGTATTTTCCCAAATGATTAAGTATTCTCCTGAGAAAAATGATAGGATTTGTTCCTGAAATGTTATCTATTTAAAGCACAGCCACACTTTGTAGTTAGAGAATCGTAGCATAACTGGGACTGTTTATCACTTAGAGCCATGTGTTTGACTTGAGGAAGCTCTTCTTGCTTTGCTTTCTGGTGGCATAATCCATGGAGAGTTTGGTTTAAATCTACTAAATTGCTGTCATGGACCTCTCCAGAGTGCTGAAGAACAACAGTGTCAGTCTAGATACAAAGGTGTACCTAATCCAGGCCATGGTCTCCTCCATTACTTGTTATGCTTCAGAGTTGGACAATGACTAAGGATGATAGAAGAAGAACAGATGCCTTCAAGTTGTGGTGATGGAGAAAGGTCTTGAACATACCATGGATTGTCAAGAAAACAAATAGTTTTGTCTTGGAGAGGGTGAAACCAAGTTTCTCCTTGGAGACTAGGATTTTGAAGCTCTGCCTCACTTAGTTTGGGCACGTAGCCAGGAGAGATTGGTCCTTGGAGAAGGACATCATGCTCAGAAGGGTGGACAGACAGTGCAGGAGAGGGAGACCCTAGATGAGATGGGTTGATATGGTAATTGGGGTCATGGGAGTTGGTGTGTTGGAGTTAGTGGTTTAGGACAGGGAAGGGTTCAGAGCTGCGGTACATAGGGTCACTATATATCACAGGTGACTCAATGGCACATAACAACAATAACGTCCTATGACAGGTTTGGAAGCAGGAGTGGCACCCACTCACCAAATAACATGCCTCTGGATACTCTATGAACTTTGATAAATGTCTATAGTTGTAGAGGGGCTTCAGGGCTTTTGTTCATAGGGTTGCTATGAGTCGTGCTCGACCTGTAGGCAATCAACAACAACAACAGCAACAGGACTGAAACACACATTTCATATTTTAGGGTTGATGTGTTGCAAGTTCTGCGCTTCCTCAGATCCTCTGTTACATGCTGTTGCAGGATGATGAGTTAAATTCCGAGCCTAATCGCGTTGGATTCTTGTACCAAAACATGCTATAAGCCATAGCATATCACAGTGCTAACCCAGTGGTGTGAAGTCTGTGGTGGTTCAAATCTACTATCAATGCCAAGAAAGCAGGATGGGCTTCTTGTTATGATTTACAGACTTGGACACCAGTGGAGGGTCACTATCCTCTTCCTGGGGTACATTTGTTTCATTTCCAGATCTATTTCAGGGAAGTAAAACAAGCAGCTACTGAGCAAAGATTGAATTCCAGACAAAATAAACAATAATAAAAAATGTTTTACATATGATTTCTCATTTAATGTGTACAGAAATCCTGTGAAATCAATGTCATAATCCTCTTTTCGGATAAGGGGATCGAACCACAGAGAAGTCAAGTGACATTCAGATTGACCTGGTTCCAAAGTTCGTGTTCTGTGCATGATCCTATTTTGCAGAAGTTACTTCTCACTTTTTCTATGTCTTTGGGAAATCAGTAAGGCTGGTATTATTATTATTCTCATTTTCTGTGTTGTGAAATGTTGAATGAAGGTCACACAGCCAGGGTTCACTGTCAGTGCTGAACATTTCTGCATGGCAGTGTCTCCATCAGAGAGCAAACTAGTTATGTGTGTGTGTGTGTGTGTAAGCACAGGACAAATCCTAAAATGGTCTCTAGCCATGGGAAGAAAAGCAGGTATAACAGAACACACAGTCTGATAGGGGAAAAAACAGCAACACCCAGCATTGTTTAAAATATTTTCTGCAGAGCCCAAAAGAGAACTGGGAGAAATCTGAAAATTAGAGTGTATTGTTATGTTACTCAGTAGTTAGAGAAAGATCTTGGGCTTTTATGTTCCAACTTTCCTATAAATGTAGGTTGGCCCAGTTTGCAGACTTTTGTTTTTAGACCTAAGGGTGAGGGGTATGAGGTTCCCTGTTGTTTTTTTTTTCTCTCTTGAGTCACAAGTTGTTACTGTGACTGTGGAGCTGATTTTGTCCTCAGTGTCTCTTTGAGGTGTTAGCTTGTGAAGGGAGCTGCAATTTCAGTGGAAGAATTCTTTGCTCCATTCAACAAGATTCTTGGCTGAAGCCCCAAACTAATTTGATTCTGAAGTGATGCTGCCCAGCAAGGTTCATCTCTGAGTCTCTGGGGCCTCTATCTACCAAACATGTACTAATTCTGGTTTTCATGAGTTGAACTAACTTTGAAATAATGTATCAATTTAGAGCAATAATAGATGAGAGGGAAATTGATTTTGAAAGCCAATTCTGAGAGATTAATGAAATTAAGTTTAGAATATGAAAGGTGGAGAGATCCAGATTGAATTAGTTTTGAGGAGTAGAAAAAAGAATTCTGATGCTTGGGCCCAAGATTTCTAATTTAATTTGCACAGTTTGAGGTTCATCTTTGGCTTTGGAATTTTTCAGGTTTCCCCACTATTGGAGAAGAAAATATTTATGTTACTCCAATAATTTATATCAAAGTGTTTTTTAGGGAATAAACTGAAAAATAGTATTTAGCACTACAGAAATGGTAATTTTAGTGTCCAGTTGTGAGATGCTAGAACCCACACTAATTGCTGTCTGCACACTGAGGAAGAACCCTATTAGTCACAGCCACAGGCATCTAGTTGTAGTAGTTTTTTTTCAAGCAAGAGTCTGATTAATAGGAAAATTATACAGTGTAAGTCCAGGTTTAGTCCAGCAGTCGCAAACCAGATTAATAGCAAGGTACAATTTCTCAGTCAACAAGTAGAAGTCTAGGTTTAGTTCAGCAGCACAAATAAACCTATGGTTTCCTCAGTCTTCCAGCAGACTTGATCTCAAAGCAGTTATAAGTCAGCTTTTCCTTTAATCATCCAGCAAGCAAGAACCTTTAACTTTGGCTCTATCTCCAGAGTTCATCTGGTTACACCTAATCTTCACAGCAATGCCACAGTCTCTTCATCCTCTCACCATCACCATTTTTCACCAGCACTCTCTTATATTGGTCCCACAGAGAAAAAATGTGAGCTGGTGATAGAATCTGGTCCAGTGCATTCTGCCAGGCATTCGGGCTCTAAGTCTCAACATTGCAGCTAGAGTCTCCTGTTTGTCAGACTGGCTCGTCCATGCAATGATGAACGTGGACAGGACTCACGCTGAGGATCCTGGTTGTCTTCTTTGGTTAGCAGAGTGATTTATCTCGAGGTCACTTGCCTTGAGAGAGAATGCTTTATTATCTTTCTGCTCCTACTCCCTTTGGATATCGGGCCTGAGTATGTGAGACTTTAACCACCCGAGTTGTCTTTCGGATTTATGCTGGTGACTTTTCCACAGTGCCTGAGGGATGTAGTGCTGTCTGTATGACATCAGGTGCAGCCGTTGACCCTCTTAACTAATTTCCGAAAGCTAGACCTGTTTTTCCCTAAATGTCATACCTCAGGTAGGAACCCACCACAGGCTTTCTTTACGATGGCAATAATTAACGTAGAGCCACACAGAATATTTTGCTTGGGAAGGTGAAGAATGGAGCACTTTCTAATCTCTTTCAAGTTCTGTGGCTGAAAATTGACTGTCATGTTCTTTCCATGCCCAATAGTGACAGTCATGGTTTTTGCCTGGGCTTTGCCTCCTGAGAGCGAATTCATCTCTTTTCAGCAATGTAGTGTGATTTTAGGGGGCACTGATAGCCAAATGGATAAGGAATTGCACAATTAAACCTAAAGGTGAGAGGTTCAATTCCACTAATCGCTTCTCGGGAAAAAGATAGGCAAGCTCCTTCTGTGTGATTTACAGTCTCAAAATGCACAGGAGGGTCAGCTATACATTGGTTCAGACTCAGTGGCACATAACAACAATGTGAGTTTATAAGAAGGCAATGAATTTTTTACCTTCCCCTCAGCTCCTCCTTGTCTAGGTTACAGGCCTTAAAATTATCTAGAGAAATTATAAATTCATACTTTCAAATAAAGCTTATAAATGTTGATAGCAAAACTTTGGTGGTTCAGACAGGACTTGAGGCTGTCATTCCTGCTGTCTGTTAAAGCCCACTCCTTCTATGCCTTGTAGTCCCTGTTGCCTCCAACCCCACATGTTCATCTCCCTTATCTTTAAAATTATAAGCTAATATTTGAGAGAGATGTAGGTCTGATATTAATCACAGTCACTGCAATACCTGTAGATATGTCATGCCATAGAGAAGAAAATCAAGAGAGAGATTTTTTCAGCTCTCATATGTGTCAAAAAAAAGAGTTTCAGTGGTGAATTACTATGAGTCAGAATCAGCTCATTTTAGCAATAGATATAGAGAACAGAGACTGTCTCTAGTGTGGAGACACTTTACTAAGGAAAACAGGTGTTAGAGTCTGTCGTGCCTGAGGATTTGGCCTCAGGGCACGATCTTTCGGTTTCTTTCAGTGAAACAGCTAAATTGTGATGAGGGTTATAATACACAGTCTGCATTTATTAAGCAATGTAAGTGGACTCAGGTATGGCAGAGATCATGAGGGCAGAACAGGATAGGGCAGAGTTCAGCCCCATTGTTTGTGGGGTCATTCATTATTCACTGTTTCCATCTAATAAGTTAATTAAATCCAAATAAGACTTTATTTAAAAATAAAGCATCTTGTAATCAATTAATAGACCCCTCTCTCCTATTCAAATCTCTCTATATATAAACAAATTGAAAGATACAAGAATGCCAACTGTCATTATCACTGAGTAGTGGGATCATGGATAATTTCATTCTTCCTTCCTTTTATTTCTCCTTTGTATTTTTCATACTTTCCAAGGAAAGTTAATATACAAGGTATTAGTCTCTTTAAACAATGCTGTATACTGTAACTGAGAAATATGAGGCTATTATTGTAAGCACGATTAAATGTTCTGGGATTCCCATTCTCTGAGTCAGCCAGTTTGTTATGATCCACACAGTCAAATGCCTTTGCATAATCAAAGAAACACAGACATTCTTCTGGTATTCTCTGCTTTCAGCTAAGATCCATCTGACATCAGCTACAATATCACTAGTACCACGACCCCTTCTAAACCCAGCCTGTACTTCTGGCAGTTCTCTGCTGATGTACTGTTCTAGTCGTTTTTGGATAATCTTCAGTAGAATCTTGCTTGCATGTGAAATCAATGATATTCTTCTGTAGTTTCCACAGCTGGGTCACCCTTCTTTGGGATGGGAACAAATATAGACCTCTTCCAGTCAGTTGGCCAAGTGGTTGTTCTCCAGATTTCTTGGCACAACTTGGTGAGCACACCCAGGGCAGCATCCGTTAGCTGAAATATGTCAATTGGTATACCATCTATTCCGGGGCCTTATTTTTTGCTATTTCCTTCAAAGCAGCTTGAACTTCTTCCTTCATCACCATAGGCTCTTGCTCAAATGTTATTTCCTTAAATTCTTCTGTATCTGCCAATTCCTTTCGGTACAATGACTCAGTATATTCCTTCCATCTTCTTTTGATACCTCCTGGATCATTTAACATTCTGCCTAAAGCATCCTTGATTATAGCAACTCTGAGAAGAATGGGAATCCCAGAACATTTAATCGTGCTAATGTGAAACCTATACTTGGACCAAGAAGCAGTCGTCAGAACAGAACAGGGCAACACTGCATGGTTCAAAATTGGGAAGGGTGTACGCCAGGGATGTGTCCTATCTCCACACCTTTTCAACCTATATGCAGAACAGATTATCTGAGAGGCTGGGCTCTATGAGGAGAAGCGTGGCATCAGGATTGGTGGAAGATCTATTAACAATCTGCATTATGCAGCCTTCAGTATGGACTGAGGCTCAATGTCGAGAAGACAAAGATTCTTACCACTGGACCGATCGGTAGCATCAGGATGGATGGTGAAGAGATTGAGATTTTTTCGCAGCTTCAGTTTGCTCGCCTCTACGGTCAACACTCTTGGCACCAGCAGCCAGGAAATAAAAAAATGTATTGTGATGGGAAAGTCTGCTATTAGGGCCCTCTCTAAAGTACTCAAGAGCAACGGTGCCTCTCTGGAGACTAAGGTCCAATTGCTACAGGCCATGGTCTTTGCAATCACTTGTTATGCATCAGAGAGTTGGACAATGATTAGGGAGAATAGAAGGAGAATTGATGCCTTTGAGCTGTGGTGCTGGAGAAGAGTATTGAATGTATCATGGACTGCCCAGAAAACAGATTCACCCTGGAGAGGGTTAAAGCAGGCTACTTCTTGGAGGCAAGGATTGTGGGGCTTTGTCTGAGGCAAGGATTCTGGGGCTTTGTCTGACATACTTTGGACATGTTGTAAGGAGAGACAGGTCCTTAGAGAGGGACATCATGCTTGGTAGGGTAGAGGGACAGCGCAGGAGGGGAAGACCCTCTATGAGGTGGATTGATTCAGTGACTGGGGTAATCGGGATGGGTGTGTCAGAGGTAATGCGATTGGCACAGGATAGAGCAGGGTTTAGGGTTGTTGTACATAGGGTCGCTATGAGTTGCAAACGACGGCACATAACAACAACAACAAACAACAACAATTATTGTAAAGAAGCTTCTGGAGAACCAAAGCATCTAATTCAAACTGAATTCAAACTCATGTAGAGAAATGGTTAAACATTTAGGGAGAGGCTAATTTTGAGGAAAAAGAAAGGAAATCTGTGTAAATTTATTTAAAGACTATTTTCTTGAGCATCTGTATAAGATACTGTTGTTATGTGACATCCTCAGTTGGAACTGATTCATAGCTGTCCCTCCAGTAGGTTTTCGGAGACAGGGAATTACATGGGAAGAGCTTGCCCATCTTTCTCCTGGATTCAGATGGATTCAGACTCTGTTCTTTTGGGATTGCAGCACAGTTTTTTACCACCAGGCCATCAAAGCTCCCCGTATAAGACACTAAGCATACTAATTCATGCGTAAGTCTTTGGCTCATTACTTCACAAAAAAATCTTCTTTATAGAGTGAGGAGATTATCGTTGTTAGATGCTGTCGAATCTTACAGTGAACCTGCGAAAAGTGGACCTGAACACTTCCCTGTCCTGTGCCGTCCTCATCATCTCTGACACACTAGAGCCCATTGCTGAAGTCACCATGTCAGTCCATCTTGTTGAGGGTCTTCCTTTCCTTCACTCCTTTGCTGACTTCTATCTTTCCAAGCATGAATGTCCCTTTGCAAGAAATAGCATCACCTAGCTACAGAGTGTGAAAGATGTATAGTAATGTCCACTTTGTAGATTAGGGAAGATAGTAGCTATGAAGTTAAGAAATGACAAGGAATTTATGGGGGTTCTGGTGGATTAGTTCATAGGATGTTGTTAGGCCAAAGACTATACCACTCTCATTGTTTGAATCCATCAGCGACCCTACAAGAGAGAGTTGAGCAGTTTCGCCTTGTGGGATTTACAGCCACGGAAACCCAGAGATGAGTCCTCTCATGAGTCAGTCCTAACTCAGTGAAAAGGAGGTTTTTAGTTTGAATTCCATTTTCTCTGCTCAAGTATTTTGAATGTTCTAATAAGCCAGTTGCATCAAAATATAAGAAAACCATTAACCAGGTGCTTGATGTTTCTGTAATAGTTGTCATGTTCATTCATAGTCTTCTTTGGGTAGATAATATTTATTCATCAGCTTAACCCAGATGTCCATTTTAGAATCAGATTATGGACAGAAATATAGGCAGTCTCTTGTTGATTTTGGTAGTGCTGTCCCAAACTTTGCATATTAAACTGGTTTGCTAGAATTAGGCCTCCAGCTTTGAAGGTGATCCGTCAGTCTAATCCTACACTGACTAAGGGCACATCACCAAAATGGCCTTGAGACAGAGATCCCCAGGGCCGACTGCTTACAGACTGAGAAGACTGCTCCTGGGATAGCAGATTTGTATTTCGTCAAGGTTCAGTAGGCTTTGGTGCTGTTGGTTGTTATGAAGTCATATGCTTGATAGGTCTGGGACTAATTAGGTTTAACATGGTGTCAGCTGCAGACATGAGGCCAACTGACCACAGATGGGTGTGGGCGGGCTGCATTGGCCTCTGGGCTTCAGCCATGGTCATGCTGTGAGCAACAGAGCCCATCAACAACTGACTAGATACAAAACTATTTAAACTAGCACTTCATGTCATGGAATGCCTTTTCATTTTTGGATCTTAGTTTAGTTCGCTTCTATATCATGAGACCATTTAGAAATTAGCTAGTATCCGGAACCACTGACTTGAACATGAAGAATATTCAAGATCACATTTCTGAACCAGGACTCTATAAAGAGGTTTGAAAATGAACCAGTGCGAGGTCTCTTTAGCACATAGTATCTATAAGGGTTAATAATTGCTTTTTAACAGCTTAAAAAACAAATTAAAATTAATTTATATGATGCTGTTTGGGTTTTTAAAAATTCATTTAGGCCAGTATATTCAATTATATTAACAATATTTGGGTTTGTGAAGATTAGCAAATCTAGACACAAAAAGAGATAATTGTTTAATATTACCAAGCCAGCTATGGAGACTAAAGTGAGAAATACTGACAGTTGTTCTTTTGTTTTCCATAATGAGAGATGGATTGAAGTACCATATATTTTAATCTTGTAGTGTATATCCCAGATGTTTGTTAAAGAACTTGAGTATATTACTCTATATATGCATATACAAGAAATGAAGATATGCTTTTAGTGGTATTGCTTGTTGAAATTTTTGGTGATTCTTCTGATTTATCTAAATTCCACAATAGAATAATAATTCTGCAAGAAAACTTTTCAGTGTGATTTATTGTTCTAAATTAATAGTTTTACAAATTAGAATAGTGTTACTTATTTAAATGAAATTAACAAAAAGCTATAATTTTGCCTTCTATCAGTTTAATGGCTAAAAATTATGTCCTTGATAGAAAATACTGATCTTAAATGGTTAATAAGTGAAGTCTATCTGTGCATAATCAAGTGCCTTGATTTTTTTTAAATTCCTTTAAAATATATCTATTCTTACCTGGGTTTTGGCTTAGTTTATCCTTTTAAAAAATTACGGATCATTTCCAAATAAAGCAAGAAGAGCCATAATCATAATTTTAGAGATGTTTTTTTAAAAAAAGTACAATTTCTGAAAAGCATGTGGAATTTCTTGTCAATTCAGAGATAAACAGTTGTTTTATATGGATATTTTCCCTTATACTAGCAAGCCACATGTTCCCATTCTTTCAGAAGTGTTTTGCCTCTTCGTTTGAGGGGTGGATGTGATAATAAAATAACGGTTAGCTTGCATTTGGAACAGTGCCTTTTATTAGTAGAAATGATGACAGGCTGTAAAGGGAAAATATTGCTGTGCCATTGCTTTTTAGCTTAAAGTGTTGACTATAAATGATAAAATGGAGGAATTAGCTTTTTATTGAACACTTACTGTGTGCCAGGCATATATATGCTCTTTTAATTTTCACAACAGTCCTAAAAAAATAAGAATTCTTCCCTCTTCACCAGTTAGAGCCTTGGGCCTCTGATATGCTTAGTAACTTAACACAAGTTCATGAGTCATTTGCTGTGATCTTACCTGATATCAAAGCCCGAGTTCTGTGGGCCATACTGTATATATCTTCTTGTTTGTTCATAGTACAACTAGCATCAGTGAAGTAGCTAATCCAATTAGTTCAAATAACAAATCAACAAAAAAGTGCCTTTTTTTTTACAGTTTTTAGGGAGGATGTCTATTAACTTGTTCATCACTTTTAACTGTCAAAGTGGAAAAAAACACAAAACCTGGCTCTCTGTTTAAGGTATACAAGTTAAGTAGTTATAAAAACACTGATACTATTATAAAACCTTATCATAAAGTTATTTCAAGTAGAAAATGGTTAAAGTTCATAAGTATGACTCTGATAAATTATTTTAGAATAACTTAAGACTAGCTTATGATTTCTAAATACAATGTCTCCCTTTAATCTACCTATGTAATTTGTATGTTTAAAATTTATGGGTTTGTAATTGTTTGGGAAGGATATGTCACATATCCCAGAGATTGCCTCTTGGAGAAACTGCATAATGTTAAGCACGAATCCTGAAGTTACATAGCTCAGGTTTAAGTTCTGATTCTGCTCATAACTAGCTGTGTGATCTTGGGCAAAGAAAATTTTGGAAACCTTAATTTTTCTTATTTAGAAAATAGAAATCATGATGGTTACCATTCTGGGGAAAGCACCTGTGCAATAGTAATTATGATGATTTCACAAACTATGTACATTGTTCTCAGAATTGAAGGTGGTAATTGTTTTTTAATTAAACATGTAAAAGAAAATTTTAATCTTTCTGGAGGAGTATTTTTGGTGGGGGAGGCAGTTGAGTTGCTGTGAGCTGGCAGCTAAGACTGGTTTTCAGTTCTAAGGTCACAAATCTGGCATCAAAGATTGATGCTCTAAATCACTCTCCTAAGGTAATTTCAGAAGTATGTGGCTTGAAATTTAACTGTGCAAGATGTGACCTTACAGGTTGTCTTGTTTCCACTCTCCAGGGCTTCCCCTGGGTCTTTTCACTACCTTATTTGACCATGATTCTAGGCTGCTACAGAAACTCTAGCTTATATAAGAAGTTTTCAGACTTCTTGGTAGAAAGAGAAAGCCTTAAGAAAACCAACAGGACTGTGGCACTTTTCTGGTATGCTGACATGTTCTTTTAGCCTTTGTATAGAGAAGTATTCAAGAAAGACTTTTCTGGTGGAAAGCATAGTAGCCAGCTTCCTTGATAAACTGATGGTCCATAAGTAGTAAAGGGGTTTATTAATAAAAGGCATTCAGTAGCAAGAATTCTTTGGTGACTTAAATAGTAATAAATAAAATCAGCTGGACAGTGACAAAGAATGACAGAAGAATTGATGCCTTTGAGTTGTGGTGCTTGGAAGAGTCTGAAACGTACCATGGACCATCAAGAAAACAAATAGATCTGTCGTGGAGAGGGTGAAACCAAGCTTTTCCTTGGAGGTTAGGATTTTGAAGCTCCATCTCACAGACTTTGGACACTTGGCCAGAAGGGACCAGTCCTTGAAGAAGGACATCATGCTAAGAAGGGTGGAGGAACAGTATAGGCGAGGAATACCCTGGAAGAGATGGATTGATACAGTAGATGGGGCAATGGGGATAGGTGTGTGAGAGTCAGTGAGATTGGCTCAGGGCAGGGCAGGCTTCAGAGCTATTGTACATAGGATTACTATGAGTTGCAGGTGACTCTTCAGCATATAACAACAACAGCATGAAACTTCTAACCAAAAGATTGGAGATTTAAATCCATTCAGAGGTACTATGTTGTTATTGTTAAGTGCCGTCGAGTTGCAGGCAACTCAGAGCAACCCTATAGGGAAAAAAAAATAAAATAGGTACTCACAGGAAAAAAAAAAAATACCTGGCAATCAGTTTCCAGAAACTCAACCATTGGAAACCCTGTGGAATATAACTCTAATTTACATGAGAGCTATGAGTTGGAATTAATTTGTTGCTAACTGGTTAGTTTCTATAACAAGGATCAGAAACTCAAATTGAGCTCACAGAGGGAAAAGTGTTTGCTAATGTAACTGAATAGTCCAGGTGACCTTGTTGGCTTAAGACCTACTCGGTCTGGGGATTTAAATTATGTCATCAGGACTTGACTCCACTTCCCTTACATGACTCTATTGCTCCTTGCCTTCTTTTCAGTTAATGCCTCTTTGGTAACAAAGCAGTATGTGAGTTCTTGGCTTATAACATCCTCACAGCAGGTTCTGGACCCGTATCATCCTTATACCTATAAATCCTGGGAGAAATTATGTGGCCCTCTCCCACATAGCATCCATGATAATCTCTGAAAAGGGCTTCAAGTGGTCCGTCTTAGGTCTTGTTTCTATCCTTGGGCCAAACACAGCTGCCAGAGGTCTGCATCTCTGGGAGAAGCAGCCTAAATTACCTGCTCATCCTTGTAGCTGTGATAAGACCTCATGGAGGAGGTGAGGTGCAGTTGCTAAAGGACTAAATATAGACAAGAACAAGCAGATGTCCACTAAATCATTGGACAGACTGCAACCAGCAGACTTTTTTCAGTCAAGGCATGACATATGCAAAGTGCATAATTTAAAAATATACAGCTTGTTATTTTTTTACAATCATTATTATCTTATGTAAAGATACAAAATTTTTATTACCCTCAGAAAGTTCCTTTTCCAGTAAGTACCTTTTCATTTCTCAGAATTGAAAGCTTCTGGGTAGTGCAGAGTCAATGTCCTTAACTACTAACTGAAAGGTTTGCAGTTGAGTAGTCAGAAGCACCTGGGAAGAAAGACCTACAATGTAGTTCATTGCCTTCGAGTCAAGCACGGCTCATAACAACCCTATGAACAAAAGGCTAAAGCCTTTCTATAACTATCGACTTTTATCAAAGTTCATAGAGTTTCCAAAGGCAGGTTGTTTAGGAACTGGATGCCACTCCTGCTTCCAAAGACCTAGCAATATATATCCAAAAACCTGTGGGAAAGGTACCTGCTGAAAACCCTACAGAGTACAGTTCTATTCTGATGAACATGGGGACTGCATGGGTGTTAATAGACTTGGCAGTTGGTTTTGGTTGGTTTACTCCAGGGCTTGGAATTGGGTTAAACCTGTTTTGGTCAGTGAAGGGAAATAGAAACAGACCTAAATTTTTAAAATTTGGAGTATCAGAAATGGGAAAAACAACACATCAAATCCCTGGAATGAGGAACTTGGAAGAGACCAGGTGAGTCCTTTTAAGACTCTGATGCAAGTATTACATTATTGGAAGGCTGTGGAGAGCAGCACATATTGAGAGGAGTATGGTCAGCCTCCATCTTTAAGCATGCACTAATGTTTCTGATTCTATTCAAAATCTGTTATATAAGAGATTTGGTTTCTATATAACTCATCCACTGTAATTATTTCCTAAGAGAGAGATTGATTTTCTAGCAGAACTTCAACCTACTTTTTTTTTTTTTCTGATTCATTGGCATTTAAAGATTTGAGTCTATTTTGATTTTGCTTCTTGACCATGGCTGAGCCAAAAAGAGCCTATGTGAAGCTCTGAAAAGTTGACTACTGACTTCTATCACAGAATGGGGAACTGTGGTGGCCTAGTGCTAAGGAGTTGTGCTGCCAACCCAAAGACAGATGGTTCAAATCCACTGGCTACTTTATGGAAGAAAGAGTAGCAGTCACTTTCCGTGTCATTTACAACTTTGTAAAACATCCTGCAGGGGCAGCTGTTAATCACTTCTGACTGAACATCATGTAACACAGCTCTGCGGGAGAAGGACGGGCAGTCTCTTCTAGTGTGATTAACTGCCTCTGAAACCTACTGGAGGGTCAGCTATGGGGCACTTGTGACTCCACAGTGCACAATAACAACATCACAGATTAGTTTTACTTATTTCTAAAATTGCTGCAAATGGAATATTATGTACTCTTTGAGGTTTTTTATTCCACAGTCTATCCGTGAGGAGTTGATTCTGTGTTGCACTCCATGTATAGACATAACCACAATGTATTTTTCTTTTGTACTGTTAATGAGTACTTGGATTTTTCCTAATTTTCAACTGCAAATAGAGTAAAATTATGGTGGTTCTTAATTGTGTACTCATTTCTCTTATGTATGTTTCTGAGTGACTGTATTGGTAGAAAATGGGTCCTCCTCTTTAGTCTGTACATGTATGGTATCTCATGCTGTTTTTTCATAAAGTACATAAAGCCCTTTAGCCTCACCCATTGCCAACTGCTGCCTCCCTTATGGTCCTGCATCTTCCTGAACTCAGGAAGTCCTGTGTCATTTGAGGGATCAAGTGGAAAGGCTGTTAAAACTATGATTCAGTAGAACCTCTTTGTAATGAATACAAGGAAATATCAGTCCTATTGAGATTCTTTTACCTTTGGACTCTGTCATTATTGACCTAAAATATATTCATGATCAATCCAGTCAGCCTGACATTGAAACTGTTGACTGACATTTCATTGCTTTCTGAGAATATTTAGATTTAGATTAAAAGTAAAATTTTTAAGAGCCAAGAAATAAATGGCTATCATGAAACAATGAGTAGAGGATCTTTATTTGGAAGTCAAGTTGGCCCTGCATTGGAAACCTCTACTAATACAGCAACGACAACTATCTAGTCTGTTTCTTGGTAGTTTCTATCCCTGTGCTCTGTAAAATGAGACTGAAGATAGTGAAAGCTAGCAGTCAGACAGGTACATAACAACTGATTGCAGAGCTACATCAGGTAAGTTCATTGATTATTCAAGTATTTGTTGAATGCCAAATACAGTCCAGCTTCTAGGTTCTCAGAATGCATCAATAAATAAGTAAAGCTTCTGCCATAATTTAGTGCTTATCCTAGAATAGAAAAGACAACTACTTTTCTATAATATATGTATTTTATTCTGCTCTGTATATGGAAGTATATCTTATTCTAGAACATTTATTTATGCTCCTGGGAAATATGCTATGTCTATACATAGACAAAGAAGTAGTTGTCTGAATAGACCAAGGGAGCGTTGTTGTTGTTTTGTTTTTGTTATGTGCCATCGAGTTGCTTGTGACTCATAGTGACCCTATGTACAAGAGCCCTAAATGCCGTTCTATCCTGGGCCAACCTCTCAAACACACTCATTCCCACCACTCCACTCACAGAATCGATCCATCTCATTGAGGGTCTTCCTCTCCTGCACTGCCTTTACACTCTCCCGAATATGCTGTCCCTCTCCAAGGACCAGTCCCTCCTTGCAACATGCAAAGTATGGCAGACGAAGCTTCAGAATCCTTGACTCCAAGAAGCATTCTGGCTTCACCCTCTCCAGGATAGACCTGTTTGTTCTCTTAGCAGTCCATGGTATAATCAAGACTCTTCTCCAGCACCACAGCTCAAAGGCATCAATTCTCTTTCTTTAATCCCTTTGCACTGTCCACCTCTCCGATGCACAGTACATAATTGTGAAGACCATAGCCTGGATCAGGTGCACCTTAGTCTCCATCCTGATGTTGTTGCTCTTCAGTACTCTGGAGAGGTCCCTCACAGCTGACTTTCCCAATGCAGTTCATCTCCTGATTTCCTGGCTGCTGTTCCCAAGAGTGTTGACTGTAGAACCAAGTAAACTAAAACTGTTAACTATCTCAAATCTCTTCACCATCCATACTGATGCTGCCAATTGGCCCAGTGGTGAGAATTATTGTTTTCTTGATGTTGAGCTTCAATCCATATTGAAGGCTGCAGTCCTTGACCTTCTGCAGCAAGCACTTCAGGTCCTCCTCAGTTTCAGCAAGCAGGGTTGTGTCATCCACATAACATAGTTGATGAATGATTCTTCCACCAATTCTGATGCCACATTCCTCCTCATACAGCCCAGCATCTCAGCTGATCTGTTCTGCATACAGATTGAAAAGGTACGGAGACGAAATACATCCCTGATGGACCCCCTCTTGATTTTGAACCATCCAGTGTCTCCCTGCTCTGTTCTGATGACTGCCTCTTGGTCCAAGTATAGGTTTCACTTTAACACAATCAAATGTTCTGGGATTCCCATTCTTCTCAGAGTCAGCCATAGCTTGTTGTGATCCACACAGTCAAAAGCCTTTGCATAGTCAGTGAAGCACAAGGGAACATTACATGGTTTAAAATAAGAATGAAGGTGCATCAGAGTTGTATCCTTTCTCCATACTTATTCAATCTATATACTGATCAGATCATTTGAGAAGCCAGACTATATAAATATATGAATGCTTGACTATAAGAATATGGCATTAGGGTTAAGGAAAAACTCATCAATAAACTTAATTGTAGAGTGAAAAAGACTTGAAACACTTACTAAAATAGATAAGAAACTGTAGCCTTCAGTGTGGGTAACACTTCAATATGAAAAAAGCAAAAATTCTCACTGCTGGACCAAAAAGCAGTATTATGAGAGATGGAGAAAATATTGAAGTTGTATGTTACTTCACTTGTCTTGGTGACACATAACAACTATGGTAGAAGCAGTGAAGAAATCAAAAGATGTGTTGCACTTGGAGAATCTGCTATAAAGAGACTTTTCAAGGTGCTAAAAAGTTCATTTAAAGATGAAGATGAACCTGATCTAAGCCATGTTATTCTCAATTGATTCTTAAGCGTCTGAAAGTTGGACAGTAAATAAGGATGACAGAAGAATAATTGATGCCTCTGAATTGTATTGTTCGAAAAGAGTGCTATATATCCCATGCACTGTCAAAAGAGCAAACAAATCTGTGTTGGAGGAAGTGCAACCAGGAATTGGGGCAAGAGTGATGAAAATTCATCTAACATATTTGAACATGTAAACAGGAGGTGCTAGTACCAGGAAAAAGACATCATGCTGAGTAAAGTCAACAAAAGAGAAGTCAGCCTTAATGAGATGAGTTGACACGGTGACTGTAAAAATTGATTTGTGTACGGCAGAGGTCATGAGAATGGCTCAGGCTAGGTCGGGATTCCAAGGCCCCTGTGAGCCATGTTATTCTGCTTACACTTATGGGCACTGTGACTTGAAGTTGACTTAATAGCAGTTACACACTCAAACTAAAAGGTTCAGAAAAGAGGAGGCGAGTCTGGAGTAGGACCAGGAGTGCTAGATTCAACCACACAAGGCTTACATATAAAGCGATAAGCTAGTTTATTTTCTGTCTGGGTACAGGTGGGCTGAGCTCTCAAGTTAGAAACCATTTGCTTTTGCTATTGGGGGAGGGTTTCTATACAGAGATTGTTGGTGGGTTCAGCAGATCCTATGAAGTCTCGGTTGGGTAATATTCTGTTGGTGCCTTTTATCTTGCAGGTGTAGTCTCAGGTCGGCTCATTTTCTGTGGTATTCCTGGAGTGTCCTAATTTTTTCCAGTTTATCTTTCCACTAGTAGTTGTGCAGGCTGGAACTAGGAGGAGGACTTCATCTAGGAAGTAGAAATTCTAACAACAATGAGGCCATTTTATTTTACCTAACACAAATACCACCTTACTCAGAGTGACCTAGGACTAGAAAAATACTCCTTATAAATCTTTCAAAGGTGAAGTTTCATGAAATGCATTTTGCATGAGGGGTGTACCCAGATGGATATAGACAGCACTCAGAATGTATTGCACTTGTAATGCAAGAAAAAGTCACTTTTGGGTTACTAATCAGTGAAATTTCTGTCAGAGATCAAGGACAGGAAAAGAATTTTCATAAACCTTTAGTGTTCAGTTGACTTGGTCAAGGCCCATCTGACTTCATTCTACTTAGAAGAACAAGATAGGCTTTCTTATCGCAGAAATATCTAGAGTACTCTCAGTAACATCATGGTGGATGGAGAAGAGATTGAAACTGTCAACAACTTCATCTTGGATCCACCATCAACACGCTTGGTATTAGCAGTCAGGAAATCAGGAGACATACTGCATTGGAAAAGGATGCAGTTAGGGACCTCTCCAAATTATTGAGTAATGATGTCAGTTTGAGGATTAAGGTGCCACGATTCAGGACTTTTGGATCACATACTATGCATCTGTGAGCTGGACAATGAATAGGGATGACATAAGAAGAATGTATGCCTTAGAGCTGTGATATTGCAAAAGAGGACTGAACATCCCATGGACCGCCAGAAGAACAAATAAATATGTCTTGGAGGGGATGCAGCCAGAGTGCTTTTTGGAGGCAAGGGTGATGAGCCTCCCATGCTTCAGACGTGTTGTTAGGAAAGGCTAATCCTTGAAGAGGAACATGATGGTTGAAAGGGTGGAGGGGTTGGCGAAGGAGAGGCAGACCAGCAGCCGTGTGGGTTGACACAGTGGCTGCTGTAATGGGCTCCAGTGTATCAGGAAGTGGGGAGATAGCAAAGAACAGGACAGAGTTCAGATCTGCTATTCATAGGGTCACTATGAGTCATATGCGACTCAGTGACACCTAACAAAAACTGAGCAGTTGTCTCCTTTTTGGTCCGCTGTTCTATGGACACTGACTGGCCACATTAGTCTCCCAGACTCCACTTTGTCTCGTGAATCAGGCTCTACCTAGGCCACAGTCTGGAACTCCCACAAGACAATTGTTTGGCCTCACTTGTTTATTTTCCATCTCCTGGGACTCTTTAAAATTATTGTTTTATGTCCATTATTTTGTCTGTTTATTCTTGTTTGGCTTTGGTTGTTTTAGGAGGGTTAATAAATCAGAACTTAAACTTTGACAGAGATAGAAGTCCAGAAGATACTATCTTGGGAATTTCTCACTCCTGGAGTCATTGCTATGCTGAATGAACCCATCTCTTGAAGAATACTGAGAAATGATATAATAAACTAAAATACAAAAGACCTTCAAGAGAGCAAGGAAATGCTACGTCTCATTTATCGTCTTTGCCCTTAGGCCTGAGTGGGGAGGAGTTCTCTACCCTTGTCTGTCTACTTTATTGTTGGGTTCTTCTGAGTTACCTGAGAGACTTCAGAAAGAAACAGAGTCCAATGATAAGGAGTCCCAGGATCTAAAGCATTTCAATTGCCTAAGACAGACCAAGGACCTCTCAAGAGTGCTAAAGAGCAAAGATGTCAGTCCAGAGACTAAAATGTCTGATCCAGGCCATGGTCTTCTCAGTTGCTATGCATCCAAGATCTGGACAGTGACTAAGGATGACAAGAAGAATTGATGACTTTGAGCTGTAGCTCTGGAAAGAAGTATTGAAAATCCAAGGAACGCCAAAAAAATAAAAAAAAAAAATCCCAAACAGGTCTGTCTTGAAGAGGGTGAAGCCAGATTACTCCTTGAAGGCAAGGGTTTTGAAATGCCATCTTACATACTTTGGGTATGTTGCCAGAAGGGACCAGTCCTTGGAGAAGGACATCATGGTTGGGAGGATAAAATGTTATCAGAGGAGAGGAAAACCCTAGACTCGATGGACGGACACAGTGACTGTGGCAGTGGGGGTATATGTGTCAGAGATAGATTAGCTCAAGATAGCACAGGGTTCAGAACTACCGTTCATAGCATTGCTGTGAGTTATAGTCAACTTAATGGCAATTAACAGCAGGGCAGACCAAGCAGATAATAGACCTCAAAGAATATGAACTTTCAAATTACAATAGGTACTGTTTCTTTCCTGGTTTGATCTTGAGGTAGAAAAACTGTATATTCCACTGTTTCAACATGATTAGGCCTTTTTGTACAGTGATAAATGATGGCAAGAGAAATTATATAATTGGCTTGTATAATGCAGCTAGGGAAATACACGTCATAACACTGATTAAGCAGATACTTGGGCCTGTTCTGCTAGCTCATCAGACTCAGTGGCATCATTGCTCCTCATGTATTTTTAAATAACCGAACACAGTGCTTTGCTTCTTCAGAACACTAGAATTGACAGGCTCAAGGCTCCGTAATTTGGCATCATCAGAGTTGAATTAGAATGAACAGGCAGCCTCCGTTGTGGAATTTAATTATTCACCACATGTCAGGATATTGAAAATGATTTGTTACAAGTTTAGACAAACTTTTTGTCACTAAAGTTCATCCTCATTATTCAGACTCCGGACTAGCCATCCATAATGGATTCAGGAGGAAAAGCTCGTTAGATGGGGGAAGTCAGCTTCTGAGAAAGCCTTGAACAGCCTTGTATGTTTAGGGAGCCTTGTTTTAATCTAGTTGTCTGTCAGAGATGGAATGGAGATGTAAATGTGTCAGAGGACTTTGCTCTCCTGAAGATACTTTCAGAATGGGCTTCGGGCACCTGGGCATCACAGTGGTGAGTGGAGGGCGCCACAGGAGACTGCCACTGACCTTTCAGCGTTGCATAGACACTGGCTTCCTGCTCACACCTCACCTCCCAGCCTTGCTTTCAGCAGTTTAAAGCCCGCTTGTCACATGCTGAAGTTGTCTTGCTAATCCTCCAAAAACTGAGCTATCCAGACTAATTTTTAAATAATCCATTTCTCTCCACACAGCGCTCAACCACAAGCTCGACCTCTTTAAGGTATTAAGGCACCCAGATAAATATGCTTTCTGTATTTAGGAAGCATTAAGTCATACATACATAATTTCAGGTATCCAAACAAACAAATCTATAAATGCCATTCAAATTTCCATACTAAGGAGAGTTTATATGGTCACATATGGCCATGAAAAAGAGTAATATATAAGGTTAGTTTAGATGGGATTTCTGAGGGTGGAAAGTAGTACCACCTATTACCTATGTGTGCTCTATCTTAAGTCAGACTTCTAAGTGTGCCCAATTGTTTTTTTAAATGCCAGGAAATTAAAAGAAATATTGTGAAGAGAAAGTTTGCTATTAAAAACCTTCCCAAAAGTTTAAAAGTGATATATGATAGCATATTATGATTATCACAGGAATCCAGAATTAAGGTTGCATATTGG
>NW_006399776.1:16390490-16400992 GCF_000299155.1 Elephantulus edwardii
TGGATTGGTTCCACGACTGGGGTAATGGAGATAGGTGTGTCAGAGACAGTGGGATTGACACAGGATAGAGTAGGGTTTAGGGATGTTGTACATAGGGCCACTATGAGTCACAGGCATGTCAACAGCACATAACAACAACAATAATATATCAGCAAAACTGCCAAAATCTGAACTACAAAACCTAGGATGGCATCAACTTTATCTCGAGTTTGTTTTCCTTGCTGCCCACACCAAAGACTCATGAGGACTTGAGCGGCTTGAGGACTTTCTGGAGGCTGTGTCTTCACTGGAAAATTGTGCTTCTGTGCAAGTCTCCCTTTGGATGCACCCACAGTGGCCTCTTATGCACCATGCTTGTGGGCATCGCCTTGACAATAATAAGTCTTGAGACCAGACCACTAAACCTGCTATGGACTTAATTCTGATGTGTGGCCATCCTCCACATCCCAGACCCAAATCTCAGTGCGAGCAGGTGGCCCGTGTCTTTCTCCTACAGAGAAGCTGATAGATTTGACTTGCAAACCTGAAGGTAAACAGCCTACCATGCAATCCACTAGGCCATCAAGGCATCTATTGAGTCCTGGGAAGTAGAAGAACATGGCCAGCCATCTTGCAAACATCTGGTCCACTTTTCTCATTTTCCCTTAGATGTTTGTTTGAGTCATCAGGCCCATAAAGACATTTTAGAGCCAATTTAGCTCTTAAGAAAGAATTTGTCACAGTTGTTTGTTGAGAGATCTCATATTACTGTGAATGTCATGTCAAATTTATGATTCTTATGTGTCAACCACACCTGTGATTGCCATTCACTAGACTACTTGGCATAAGAAAGATAATTCCTTAGGCAAATAAAAGATTGTAAATAGGATTATTGAGATGAAGTAGCTTTATTTCCCTTCTAAATACAGTCACAGGCTTGTACTTTAAATAGATCAAGTCATTTCTGTAGAGATATATGATCTTTTAGTTTAATAATCCTTCTGGCTGGAGGCTGGGAAGGCCATGAACTGTCCTGGGCACTGACTTGCCAGTGACCTCTTAGAAGTAAGTGCCAGAGGTATGTTCCTAAACAGGATCAGGGCTTTGATGCCATTCTTTCCAGGGGAGTGAACGAATGGCGGAAACTCCAGCTCTATTTAAGGTCTTTGGAGAGGCAGCAGGTGATAGCGTGTGGATATCCAGCAAATAATTTGGTGGTAGCCAGTAGTTCACTTTGCAGCTATCCCAACCCCATTGGTTAGCAGTGATCTTCTTGCCCTCTAGAGAAGTGAGGGGGAGAAGAGCCCAATAGTTTCCCTTCTGGGCCTAGAATTATTAACCAGGATGGGATTCAGGTATTTTGCTGCATAGCTGGAGGTGGACCACTTCGGTTTAACTCCGTGAAGCTGAGTAAATCAGCTCTTATCCATGCTGTTTCAACTCCTGTGTTAAGAGTAGAATTGAGCTTCAAAGGGTTTTCAGTGGCTATTTTTTCTGAAGGAGGTGCCTGGGTCTTTGATCTGCGGCACCTTTGGGGGAAGTCAAACCTCCAGTCTTTGAGTTAGCAACCAGTTATGTTAACCATTTGCACCACTCAAGGACTGTGCAGCTGAACAGTGCGTGGCTAAATCAGTCTGCTGCTCCACTGATGTGTTTTTTAGAACTGTCCTCAGGCTTGTCTGTTTCACACCCTCCCACTTCTGCAGCTTCCTGTTTGCAAACAGATTTGCTTGCTAAATGAAGAAAACCAAGTTTGTATGCATTCCAGTCAGGGAAAGGAGGAGGAAAGCCAGCTGAGGGAAGGCAGCTGGGGTTGACTGTTGGTAATGAGAAAAGGTGTTTGTGCAAGAAAACAAAATTCCCCAGCCAGGTTTGTCCACTTTGAGATTGTTGTGCCATTCTTAAAGTGAAGCATGATCTACCCATCTCTTGGCCTGGAAGACAACTGTACCTTAATTAGGCCTTTTTTTTTTAAAGTGCTGAGGATGTTAACTAATAGGTAAAATTAAACTTTGTTGGGGAGGGGGATAAGGTGTTCTTGTAACTGACAAATTCTGGCATTTGTTATTTTAGCAGAAGCCTTGACAAGCCCTTTGAGAAAAGAAAGTTGCATCCAAGAAAATAAACGGAAACACATTTGTGCAGTTTAAGAACTCTTCTCATTTATTTACATGATTCTCAAAAGACTTAGTCTTTAAAAAGGTTCATCATTTTAACAAGTTTCTCAAAAGCTGAACATTAGAAAGAGCTGATGCGGTAAAAAGTATAATTTCACAAAGATATGAAAGAACCAAGAAACCAAAGCAGCGAACAGTTAAATTTCTACTGGAAGAGCTGTGTGAGGAAAGGTGGGGAAAGCTGACAGCCAGGGCATTCCCTGGAGCCACCAGGCCTCCCCACAGCCTACTGGCAGGCTCCAGGACCAGGATGTCACTGTTTTCATTTAAAAAGATCCAGTGTGAAAAACAATGTCTATGAACTTTACAAGCAAACCTTTATTTAAAAAAAAAACAAAACAAAAAACAACAGAAGTGCAACTGGCAGAGGATTTTGTGCTGATAAAGAGAAAGTCCTCAGACCTGTGGTCAGCGACACGCCAAAGCTCCTTTCCCAGTCACTTGTGGCGCTCCTTTCCAGTTATTATGAAATGTGCAGAATGTATTTATTGTGCCTTTAAACAGCAGGAGGATTTCTCCTTGATGACTAGTGTCCTTTAGGTATGTGAGGTCCTTGGGAGGTACTAATGGTTTAACCTAAGGGTGATATTTTGAATGTGACAGTGGTGTCACAAGACAAAGGCCTAGAAAGCTGCTGCTTAAAGTTTACAGCCACGAAGCTCCTGAAGGAACAACGCTGCTCTGTGGAACACAGAGTCACCATGAATCAGACCTGACTAAGTAACAACAGGCTTGGTTTGGGTTTCACTGTCTTCCTGTCTTACCTGGTCACCTGAAAAATTCTTGCCAACTCTTCTATGCTTGTTCCCCACGCAACTGGATCGTTACTTTATGCTGTGTGATGGATAGTAATGATAATATTTCAGAGTGTTGTCATATTTATATTTGAAAGCTTTTTAATAACTGTTCTTGCAGAGTAAGAAAAGGGAGTTTCATACTGTGACAAGGCCACTGGAGAGATTTTTTTTCTCTCCATTGGTGATTATGTGCGATCAAAACATTTCTCAGATGCATTTAAGGTGGATCTGCAGAAAATCATGTCAGCTTTGCCTAATGAGTCTGTCTCCCCTCAGTCCCCACATATTGTTGGTATCTTCAGGGGCTCCGTATGCCTCTATCCCTGCACTGTTGTTGTACTGTGCTGTGGAGTTGGAACCAATATATAGCCGACAAGGCAGAGGGTTTTCACAGGTTGTAATTGCATGGGAGGAGATGACCTGTCTGTCTCCTGCAGAGCAGCTGGTGGATTGAACAGCATCGTTGTCTTGGCAGTGCAACTCTTTACCACTAGATCACGATAGAAATGAATTCTACTGTAAAGTCAGAGAAATGTCATTAACTTAAAAGCATTACATAACAAAATTGTGAAAATCTTATGAAAGAGCAGAGTGTTTTATACAGGGACCAGACAACAACTAAAGACTTTTTAGAAACAATTCTGATTTTGAGCTGAGGTTTTTAACACCATTTGGGGACTTGTCTCATAAGCTAAAGGAGGAACTGTATCACATCATGGGTCCATTTAACTAAAATTTTGGAAGCCAATGACACTTAAGGATTTGGAATCCAGAGAGGACCATGTTGGTTCTGCTGAAAACTCTAAAAACACAGTTCTGGCCCCCAGGCAAGGAAAACAGCTACCTCAACACTTTGAATGTGGGTGAAACTAGCTGATATTTGAGTTCTGACTCAGAAATAGAACATGATTTAAGAGGCACTTAGATGTTTTAATCATTCTTTGTGGTTTACCAGTGCACCATCAATCATTTTTGCTGTGATAGTTTCAGGATTATGCATAGGACACCTAGTCAATATACTCAGGGCATCTAGGCCAATAATCTGTCCTGTCCTCTAGAGTGCCTACGAGCCATGTAGATATTTAACACTTGGAATGTACCCATTTCAAATTGAGGTGTATGCTATGTGTAAATAAACTATTAGATTTCTAGGACTTAGTATGAAAAGACAAACTAGCCCAGTAACTTTTTATTGAATACAAGTTGAAACAGAAATATTCTAGATAAATTGGGAAAAGTAAAATCTGTTATTAAATTAATTGTTTGCTTTTATTTCTCTCAAATGGCTACTTGAGAATATAAAGTTCATCTATGGCTAGCTTATTTCTGTAGAACAGCATTGGCTGAGATACTCGTGTGCATTTTTAATTTTAAAGAAAGCTTTCTCATTGTTTTTGTATTTTCCTCTTCCTTATTCATTTATGTGTCTTTAAAAGAATAAAACTTTAGTATCTTATGCAAAATATATACTTGGATCAGGAGGCAGTCATCAGAACAGAGCAAGGGAACACTAGATGGTTCAAAATTGGGAACAGTATGGACCAGGGATGTGTCCTATCTCCATACCTTTTCAATCTATATGCAGAACAAATTATCCAGGAGGTTGGGCTCTATGAGAAGAAGTGTGGCATCAGGATTAGAGGAAGACTTATCAAAAATCTGCCTTATGCAGATGTCACACACTGCTTGCTGAGACTGAGGAAGACCTGAAATACTTGCTACAGAAGGTCAAGGACTGCAGCCTTCAATATGGATTGAAGCTCAATGTCAAGAAAACAAAGAGTCTCAGCACTAGGACTTTTGTCAACATTATGATAGATGATGAAGAGATTGAGATTGTTAACAGATTTAGTATGCTTGGTTCCACAATCAACACTTTTGGTAACAGCAGCCAGGAAATCAAAAGACAAATTGTACTGGGAAAGTCTGTTGTCAGAGACCTCACCAAAGTACTGAAGAGCAATGATGTCAGTCTAGAGACTAAGGCTCACCTGATCCAGGTCATGGTCTTTGCAATTATTTGTTTTTTATCAGAAATCTGGAATATGACGAAGGATGATAGAAGGCGAATTGATGCCTTTGAGCTGTGTTGCTGGAATAGTATTGAATATACCATGGACTGCTAGGAGAACAAACAGGTTTGTCCTAGAGAGTGTGAGACCAGGCTGTTCCTTGGAGGCAAGGATTCTGTAGCTTTGTCTGACATACTTTGGACATGTTGCAAGACAGGACCGGTCCTCGGAGAGGGACATCTTGCTTGGTGGAGGGACAGCACAAGAGAGGAAGACCCTCAATGAGATGGATTTATTCAGTGACTGGGGTAATGGGGGTAGGTGTGTCAGAGACAATAAGATTGGCACAGGATAGAGCAGGGTTTAGTGCTGTTATACATAGGGTCGCTATGAGTCTCAGGTGACTCAGCAGCACATAACAGCAATGACATGTCTGTCATATTCAGTAGATTACAAGATTGATGAATGAGATAGTTTTTAGCTAATAATAATAATAATTACAGCACAGTATGTTGAATGCTGTTATAGAGAAGTGTACCAGTGCTATAGGAGCCTAGAGAACAGAGAGAAGGAGAGTATGGAAAAGCTTTGAAGGGGAATTGATACTTGAACTTTAAAGGAAGACTAGAAATAGACCAGGTGGAGAAAATAGACAGCATATTCCAAATAGAGAAAATAAAAAAGAGAAGGTAGTAAGATGTGGTCTATGTGGGTTCCAGCAAGAGTTTCACATGGCCAGAGTGTGAAAGCAGTGGAGGATGATGCTCTTGGAAAGGTTTTTGGTGAAACTAGAAGTGATAAAATAGAAAGTGATAAAATAGAATAAGGCTGGTCTATAGTGGAAAGTCATTGTACAATCTTTAAAACCCAAAGAAACAGTAGGCTATAGTTTAAGAAAACTAGGTCTGGAATAAGCTAGCTGCATTGAAGGCAAAGATAGAAAATGTAGAAAAAGTAGACCGAAGCCATTGCTAAGAGATATGACGACTTCAGCTTCAGACAGACACTGAGAGTAGGCATGAAGACAATATGATACATTCATCAACATGGAGGTGATACTGGAAAACAGGATTTGGAAAGTGGATTATGATGGGGAGTTGGGACCATTTGCTAGCATAAAGATGTCAAAGCCAGAATACAAGGAGTTAGAGAGTGAATGGAAGTAAGGGAGAAGCAACAAAAGGTCAGTAGGTTTTGGTAAGAGGGCCTGCAGGTAACACACAGGCATTCTATTATGTGTGTCTTTTGATAAAAAACAGTTTTTATTCATGTGCTTATTTGCTTGGCTGCTGCCCATTAGAACCTAAGCTCAACAAGGTCGGATAGCTCTCTCTCTTATTTAGATAGTCTCTCCTATTTGTCATTGTCACTGTATCTCCAACACTGAGCACTGGGCATTGTACCTGGTTTTAAAAAAAGATATCCATTAAGGCATCAACTTATGATGATGTGTGTATCAGGGTAGAACTGTGGCCCATTGGATTTTCAGTCACTGATTTTACAGAGGTAGATCATCAAGTTGTTCTTAGAAAGTTCAAGGTGAACTTGAATCTCTAACTTTTTTGTGTAGCAGCCATACAATAACTTAACAACCCACTTTTTCAACACCAAAAAACCCAAATTTATTGATGTCCAGTTAATTCTGAACCATGATAATCCTGTATTACAGGATAGAACTGAGTTCCACAGCATTTTCTTGGTTGTAGTCTTTACACCAGCAGATTTCTAGATCTTTCTTCTGCAGAGTTTCGAGGTAGGTTTGAATTATCAGCCTTTCAGTGAACAACTGAGCCCAGAGAGAGGCTTAACCCTTTCCTAGACAGGAGGGTCAGATCAAACAGAGGGAAGTTAGAGATGGGCACTCAAGAGAGTGAGGAATGGAGAAATGTTCCTGATGAGGAATTGACAGTGCTTGGGCACAGGAGAGACGTTAACTTAGGAAAAGTCACTGTGAAAAACCTGAGGCAGCTTAAACTCTCAGTAACACACCCAGGTAGCCTAGTGGCACGATGTGCTGCAGTCTTGAAGGTGTGCAGTTCAATTCCCACCAGCTGCTCCACGAGAGAAGGATGTGCATTCTCTTCCTGTGCGATGTCTGAAACCCATCAAAGGGTAAGTTATGGGTTAGTTCTGACTTGATGGTACACAATAGCAATAACAACAATTGGAAGTAGGCCCTTTGCCAGGACATAATCAGGCACTACTATCTAATTATGAACATTTACCCCCTGTCCTATTCTTTGTTGTTGGTTTTCTTTTCTCTTTAATCTGTTGCTTTTATGTGGACTTAAGTTTGGAAAAATTATCTTCTAGTATAAGAATCTGATTGCCAGTGAATTGATTTCAAAGACACTTAACAGCCCTACAGGACACACTAGAACTGTCAAGAGGATTTTGGAGACTGTAAATCCTCTTGAGAACTGCAGACACATCTTCCTCTTACAGGGGTGGCACTTGGGATCAAACAGCTGACTATTTGGTTAGTAGCCAGGTGCTTCCAGGACTTCCCTATCAAACTCAAGGCGAATACCACCTTTATCTGACAGTATGCTGCTATGTAAGGTTCTCTGATATTCCTCCTCCCCCCTCCCATTCCTTTCTCTACTGCTTGAGCTTTAGAGCTGACTGCTAAGGCATCTTTTCATTCTAAAATAATAATGGTATTATTCTAAGTTGAATTGGTGCCCACTTACAAGACATGAAACAGAAGGAAAAAAGTGCTACAGTGTGTGCTCATGAGAGAGGGAGCTGATGTTGGTGTTTTGCATATGTATAAATCCCAGTGTTGCTTTGCTCAGGCATCTGTAGTACAAGGGCATTTTGCCTGCATAAGCAGCGTGTGCCTCAGCTTCGAATATATGCCAGGCACACTTGACAACTTGCGTACTTCGCAGCTGAAGTACAACACAGCTGGCCTTCTAAATGATTTAACATCTCCCCCTCCACTCTCAGAATTAAAAACTAAGAGACTGTTATGGTGCCTCCAAGAAAAGGGAGATACAACCTATAATTATGAATTTATCAGACAATAGGTGACTTTCCACAGCAATCCTTAGTGTGTTACCATAATCACACTTTCTCCTTTAGAGAAGAGGCTTGCTTTCAAGAACTTGGGTTGTTTAGAGGGGTAGATTTGGGGAAATGTATGTGTTGCTCATCATACAAGCTACAAAAGAAAGTTTAATCCATTTCCTCCCTTTTTGTATTTGAGTTACCAAGAGACAAAAGAACCAGGTTAGGGATTGGGTGAGTGTTCACCAGACCATCTTGGAGTCTCAAGCCCACATCACTGTTTATGTGCCCAGAAAGCTTAATATGTTCCTGTTTGTGCTATTATTTGTACTTGTCATTATGTTTGGACTTTTCGGGATTTTTAATTCACAAAGATGAGTAAGGGGAATCCTTTCAGTTTGTCTGTGCTCCATTTCTTTACAGTTGAGGTACTTTCTTGTCTTTTTTTTCTTTTCCCCCAATAGGCTGATATGGTAAACTTCATTTTCCTCCTTTTTCAGAAGAAGCAGAGGTGCACAGAAACAGTTTCCCCAGAGCGGGTAAGGGATAGAGGAAGCACTAGAATCAGGCCTCCACTTGCAGCATATTCTTGACATTGTTTTTCAAAGGGATCTTTCTTTCCCTTTTCACAGGGATCTTTTTCCCTTACCTACCCCTCCCTCCACCCATCAGATTGTGCAACCATGTGATTAAGCCCCTCCTCCCCTACCCACCCCCGCCTAACCTCACATATGGATTGAAGTGTCTTAATTCTTTGTCTACCTCATAAAAAAAGGAAGCTGCTTACTTCTGATAAGAACCCATAATGAACTACGTCTGGGTGGAAGAAATTACAAAACAAAAAAAATATTTTGCATCAGTGTCCAGTCTCATTCAGGTGAAATTCTACTTTATTCATTGGCTTGTGTTTTGCCAATGATAGTCTGCCATTCTCTGAGCATTTTTTCAGCATCAGGCAGTGTGCTAGAGACTGAAGATGCTTAGATGGCACATATGGCCCCTGTCCTCAAAGAGCAGTCTGGTGGGAAGGAGAGGAAAGTGAATAGACAGTTCAGAGAATATGAAAAATTCTAGAATTGTTTTAGCTTAAGATAACAAGGCAATGTAAAGGATAAGCTTCTTGACCCTTTTTGGAGGAGTAGTGTTTAATCAGTTGGTATTAGGACAATTCTAATTCAAGGACACTCTCTGCATATAAGAATAGTACTGTGTTCCTTAGGTTTTCAGTGATGAGTTTTTGTATTTTTTATTATGTTTACCCTTTCGGAAATAGATTGCCAGGACTTTAAGTGCCTTTGGGTGGATTTGAACATATAATCCTCCTTCAGCAATTGAGTATGTTAATCATCCATACCAATCGGGGGACTCTCTGGTACTGCACAGAGAAATTGCATAAGAAACATAACTGAGACCAAATGGGTTAGCCAGGCCAAAATGTCAAACAATTGGAGGTTATTGAGAAGACAGATTTCACTTGTTAATTCAATTGAGAGCAAAGGTCTGGAGGTAATAAAGTGCGTTGGAGAAGACCGTAAAAGAAAATGGCGTGTTAGTGTGGAAAGTGGTGAGAAAGGAGACCAGAGAGAGGGACAAAGACCAGATATTAAAAGAGCCTGTAGGTAACATATTAGGTATTTAGAGGGAGTTTATGCAAAGGAGTTTATTTAAGCAAAACTGTTTTCAGTCAGTCACTCTGGATAAAGCGAAAGACTGGGAGGAAACAAAAATAATATGAAGGCAGAGAGGCCATTCTGGAGTGTGTAAGTTGTCCTAGTGAAAAAGCATCGCCTGGACTAAGGTAATAGCAATGAGGCTGAAAAGAACTGCCTAGGTGAGGGGAGACCAGGTCACTGTAAACTGGCTTCCCCTTTCCCCTGGATTTCCTCTAAGGCCTTTACTGATAAGGTTGAGCTCACCCCTCCTCACAGGAGAACTGCTAATGCCTAGAGGTTTAGGCTAGTAATTCAAGAAATTAAATTAAAAACAACAGACCAACATGAGCAGGACATCTCATTTCAGAACTACAGGACTGTGAAAAGTGTTTTCTTGGTACAAGGAGCACAAAGCAGCTGAAATGTAAAAGGACACAGAGGCATCCCCAGCTCAGAATGACCATCATTTTTCACCTCATTCTTGAGTGAATTGTGTGGTCTTCTTTTACTTAAAAATAAATAAATAAATACAATATTTAACCATAGAATAAACATACCCTACCCTTGCAAAATGGTAATTTAAAATGTTTTAGCTTAAGGCAAAAGTGTTTTTTCCATTATTGCTCTTAGGGGCTTGACCTCAGCCCTCAGTTTCTACAGGAGCTGCGATTGTCTCCTTCCTGCTTCAATTCTGAGGAGCTGCTCAGGGGTTAAGATGGAAGGACTGCTGCCAGGAAAACACAGGTCAGGGCTTGGCCTTTTAACCCAGCCTGGTCAGTCATAAGAGGCAGCTCCTTTAGGGGAGGTAGGTACTTTTTTTTTTTTTTTAAATTCAGCTTTCACCTCTACTTTGTCTTTTCTTTTTTAAAAAAA
>NW_006399776.1:16401105-16411651 GCF_000299155.1 Elephantulus edwardii
CTCTGGGATTACAGTGTAGCTTCTTGCCACTAGGCCACTAGCGCTCCCCCTGTCCTTTCTTTTCAAAGAAAATCTGATTATATTTGAGTGGAGGTTGGGTGAAGAATGTAAATTAATTTTCTCATTCACTCATTAATTGCGTATTTTGTTCTATAACATTAATTTCAATCCCCACAATGTAATTACACTTTCCCCACTTGCTTCCTGTCCTTCTGATTTCCGTTCAGTCCTCCATACTTCGTGGATCTGTCTCTTCCCTTTTTTTTAGGGAATACTGTGCTCCTCACCCCCCTTTTCTTACAGATTGATCTTAATAATAAAGTACAAGTTTTTCTTCGAAGTCCATAATGATCAGTTCTTAATGACAACCTTATGTCCAGTGCTTTAATGAAAGATTTGTGCACCTGTATTAATTTTGGGAATGAAGAGACTCAGAGCAATAAATAACAATCTGACTAAGACTCAGACATGAGATTTGGTCAGGGTCTAGAGTTCAAAACCCAGGACTTTGACTCTTTAGTAGACCTCACCACGTTGCCTTGCTGTGGCTGCAATGTAGATACAACCTACTGTGTGTGACAGGGAGTGTCTGAGTGGACACTTAGCAGCTGGACCTACTGAAGGACAGAGGTGAGCCTTCTCTGTTCCTGGACACTTAAAATCAGGCCCACCCACATCCTTTCGAAATGGCTAACTTAAAAGACCCTGTGAAGTTTTGGCATTATGTGGCATGTCCTTTTGGTAAACATCCCAGCTACGCCATTGGAGACTGAATCATGAGAAAGTCTAGATTGCTCCATGTTGGGATGCTTCTTAACACAGGCAGGGTACTTGCTGCAGTATTGGGTAATGCCTTCATCATAGCAAACTTAGAGTAATTACTGGTCATTTCCAGGGACCCAGGCAACCACCATGAAGCAATGGCTCAAGCTTTTTCAAATGTCAGTACTTTAAAGGACGTTGAAGAAGAATGGGATTTTGATATTCATGTCTATGGAGCAATAAGCAAATTCTTTCTTTTGGATAGGATCCAGTGTTCTGACAAGTGCATGATCCTGTTTGCAGGATCAGAAGTATATCAGAGAAATAGCACTTCAATAAAAGTATCATCAGCAGTGATTCCTATCCAGTCATGCCAGGGATACTAAGTAGATTCCAACTTTGAAATCTTCAGAAGTTTGAGGTTCACTGTGGGATGTGTGGAATGAGTTTTCCAAAAGAAATATACTGGTGGAAGCTGTATATAATAACAAGCAGAGAGAAAAATGAAAATTAGCTGTCTTAAAAAAATAAAGAAAAACTCTAGAATATATATAGTAACTAGAAAGTAGTTTCTTGGAGGAGAGGAAGAAAGGAGAAAACTAGAAAAGAGTGTTGATTTCTATAAACTCATATCCACAAAAGTACTGTTTTGCTAATACAAAAATACTGTTTTTCTTATGTATCATCAAGTCAAAATCAACCCATAGCTGAGCCTTCAGAGGGCTTTCAGAAGCTATAAAACCCCTGGGAAGAGTCCTCAGAGCAGCTGATGGATTTGAATTTTGTGTTTTGAGTTGGCAGCAGAGCTCCTTACAACCTAAATTCCCTATAAAGGCACGAAAGGACTGCAATTCTCAGTTTTGAGGAACTTCTTTAGAGTTGATTAGACACTGTGTCACTTAGTGGAACTTTGCTAGTGTTGTGATTAAGACTGCTGAACCAAAGATCTGAAGTTGGAATCCATCAAGTGGGGGGAAATGAGGCAGCACTCTGCTTCTGTAAAGGTTTATACAGCTCAGCTTTGCTAACCCTTTCCAGGCAGTTCTAGACTGTCCTGCACGGTCACTGATGGTAATGTGTTTGAGTTTGAAGAATTAACTAATCTATATTGGCTAAATTTAAGGGCGTTTATAATTTAGAATATTAATTTGGTAATTTTCATTTAGAAGGATGTCTTTTGGCTAACAGAAATGTCCCATGTTTGTATTACTTTCCTGTTAGGTACAGCTTCATTTCCTGTTAAGTTTCTGAGTAACTCAATTAGCAAATGTTATTACAAACAAACAGGAAAAATAAGTAAATTTATAGGAGGTTTAAACACGTAAAACACAGAAGGTCATTTTCTTGAAAGCAGACATACTTAATGGCAAGAATAATTAAATTATTCATATGAAGTTAATAGTATTGGATGGTTAGTAACATTTTTACTCTTCTTTAGATTTTATTTTCTTTCATTGAAGTGATACTTTTTTGTAATATAAACTCTTTATATAGCAGTGCATCTTTTTAAGTAGACAGTTTGGTTTCACATGGAACATATTTTATATAAAGTGCTTCCTGCTTGCCTTCTTAGACAACTTTCTCAGGGTCTAAAGTATATGTAGTTCTTAGTATAGATGTGAATGGTCCTTTCCAGCATTTCTAACTTTCATTCTTTTGCTTTTTACTTAATGCTTGAACTGCTTAATGGTGTCTATTGAAGAACATTGAGGAAACACCAGCCAGTGAATACTTCTTGGAATTTGGGTCATCAGAGCCTTTACTCACCAGCTTAGTGCTGGACATTATTCTTTTGCCCATTTATTAATAAAAACATTTATAGAATAATACCACTTACAGAGAGACAAGTAATGTCATATTTCCTGTTCTCAGTAAAATACTTATCTGGTACGCTGATGTGCTAAATGGGATAATGGTTACCCATGGAACAGTGTTTGGTGGTACTTCTCGATTCACACAAGCTTGGAAGCAGGAGTGGCATCCACTTCTGAAATGGCTTACTTCTGGAAACTCTATCAACATGGAGTAACAATCAAAGTTATACATGTGTTCTGCTCTTTCATTCATAGGGTTGCTATGAGTCGTCTATGACTCGATGACACTTAACAACAATAACAATGGCAACGTAGAGAGACCTCTGTTGGCCTAGTGGACAGAAGGTTATGCTACCTAGCCCAAGGTGGGTGATTTTAATCTTCCGCCCTCAGACCTGGTTTAATTTGTTTTTTGTCATTCTTCTAAGTGGTATAGCACTGTTCTGTGCATTGCTATATAGAGGTAAGTTGTGGTTGCTGTGATGCTAAACACTGTGACACTGATGTGACAAATGTGATAATAATTACCCATGGTGGACAGCTTTTAGTGGAGCTTGCTGATTAAAACAAGCTTAGAAGCAGGAGTGGCATCCACTTCTGAAATGGCTTGCCTCTGGAATCTCTATGAACATGGAGAAATGATGGAAGTTATACAAGTGCTCAAGTCTTTCATTCCTAGGGTCTCTATGAGTTGTCTACGACTCGACAGCACTTAACAACAGTAGCAGACTATATAGACAAACAGGCAATTGTAATATTCTTAGTATTAAAATGGAGGGTACAGAATTCTATCATTCTATCACCAGCCTCATTTCTTTCACCAATTCCACATTTTTCGACTACTTATCCTTCTTCCTGATTCCCAACTTTTGCTTTCTAGTCACCCATTACTATTAAAACATCTGGGTTACATGTTCAATCAATTTCTGTTGATAGAAATTGTATATTTCCTCCTCTTGGCTCTTGTTGTAGGTGTATAAATTTGAATGATAACGGTATTAAGAGGTCTTCTTGTATGCATATGGATATTATTCTGTCACCCACAATATTCTATTTTAAGATGGATCTAGAAATGGCCTTTTTAACTATGAAAGTGACCCCAGGTTTTGTTTTATTTCTTTCACCTTTTCATCTCCACCATAATAGATCATATGATAGTGAGATTCATAATGTCCCATGCCAGTCCATCTCATTTCACACCCAATATGTCAATATTTATGTCTTCCATTTCTTTCTTTACAATGTCCAGTTTTTCTACATTCATGCTTCTCTCATTCCATATGTTGTAGTTGTTGTTGTTTTTAAGTGCCGTCAAGTCGCAGGTGACTCATAGCAACCCTATGAAGGAGAGTCCTCGACGCTTGGGTGCCTTTCATCCTCTCTCCAGGTTCATAGGGTTTCCGGAGGCAAGCTATCATGGAAGTGAATGCCACTCCTCCTTCAACGCTTGTTTTAATCGGGGAGCTCCACCCCGCTCTCTGTCCGCATTGGGTAGCCAACCATTAACACATTTGACACATCAGCGTCAGAGTGTTCAGCCTCACAGCAACCACACACAAGTGACCGCTGTAAGGCAACTTGTACACCATGGCTATACGACCTAGAGGAATGTCTGAACAAAAACAATGAAAGACAGGCCTGAGGGCCGCGGATTAAAAGTCACACACCTTTGTCTAGGTAGCATCGTTTTCTGTTCACTGGGCCAGCTGATCTCTCTCACTCTCTCTCTCTTTCTCTCGCTGTTGATATTATTGTTGTTAAGTGCCATCGAGTCGCATGTGACTCATAGCAACCCTATGAAGGAGAGTCCTCGTACCAATTGTTAATTTCTTATTACAATTGTTTCTTCTCCTTTGTTTCCAAATTTGAGAATTCAATTTCAATTTCCATATCCACTAGTTTAGTCTAAGTGTGCTCTGTTGTACATAGGGTGTTCAAAGACCAGTTATATTTTAGAAGTGGATGGCAAATCCTTCTTCCTGATCTGTCTTAATTTGGAAGTTCACTGTTAGAAGAATATCTGACAGTTACTTTAATCCAGCAGTTAAGAGATACTTCCCTTACAGAAATAACCAATACATTCACTTCCCACCCGCCCAAAGCACATGTGACTTGTCTCTACCCTTTCCTTGCTACCTCCTCATTCTTTGCACACCCGGCTACCTAGTCTAACCCTCTGTACCCCAGCCACCTCTCAATATGAACACCAATTAGAATTCTGTACAATGATTTATTCATAGCAAATACCTTTTAGAAGAAACGTAAACATAAGGTATACACATGGATTTCACCTGATGGGATGCACAGGAATCAGATTGATTACATCTGTGGAAGGAACCATTGGAGAAGTTCAATATCAGCAGTAAAAACTAGGCCAGGTGCTGATTGTGGAACAGACCATCAACTGCTCATATGGAATTTCAAATTAAAACTAAAGGAGGTTAAATCATATCCACAGGAATCAAAATTTGGCCTTGACTCTATATCCCATGTATTTAAAAACAAACTCAGAAATAGGTTTGAGACCTTGAACACTACTGAACAAAGTCCAGATAAGCTGTGGAAAGATATAAAGAATATCGTTTATGAAGAATGCAAAAAGTCATTACTAAGAAGAATAAGAAAAGAGCAAAATGAATGTCAGAAGAGACTCTGAATATTGCACTAGAGCACCGAGGAGCCAAAGCAAAGGGAAGAAATTAAGAAGTTAAGGAGCTGAATAAAAGATTTTAAAGGGATGGTTGGGAAGACAAGGCAAAATATTATAATGAAATGTACAAGGACCTGGAGTCAGATAATCAAAAGGGCCAAACTCACTCAGCATTTCTTAAACTGCACTGAAGAATAAGTTAAAGCAGTGAATTGGAGTGCTTACAAATGCTATTGGCAGAATATTGAATGACTAAAGAAGCATTAAAAGCAGATGAAAGCAGTATACAGCATCATTGTACCAAAAAGAATTGGCCGACAGAGAAGAATTTCAAGAAACAAGATATGAGCAAAAAGCAATGATGACAAAGGAGGAAGTGCAGGCTGTTCTGAAAGACTTGGCAAAAAATAAAGCCCTAGGAGTTGATGGAATACCAGTTGGTATATTTCAGCAAACAGATGCTCCCCTGAATGTGCTCACCAAGTCATGCCAAGAAATCTGGAGGTCAACTACTTGGCCAACTGGTTGGAAGAAATGCATATTTATTCCTATTCCCAAAAGAGGTGACCTGATAGTGTGGAAATTATCATACAATGTCACTAATATCACACAAAAGCAAAATCCTGCTGAAGATTATCCAGAAAAGACTTGAACAGTACATTGACAGAGAACTGCCAGAAATACAGGCTGGATTTAGAAGCAGTCACAGCACTAGGAACATTATTGCCAATGTCAAGTGGGTCTTGGCAGAAAGCAGAGAGTACCAGAAGATTACCTATCTGTGTTTCATTGACTGTGCAAAGGCATTTGACTGTGTGGATCACAAGAAATTGTGGCTAACCTTGAGGAAAATGGGAATCTCAGAACACTTGATCATGCTTATACGAAACCTACACTTGGACCTAGAAGCAGTCCTTAGAACAGAGCAAGGAAACACTGCACGGTTCAAAATCAAGAAAGGAGTGTGTCAGGGATGCATCCTGTTCCTGTACTTTTTCAGTCTGTATGCAGAACAGATCATTCAGGGAGCAGGGCTTTATAAGGAGGAGTGTGGCATCAAGATTGGAGGGAGACTCATCAACAGCCTACGATATGCAGATGACACAACCTTGCTTGCTGAAACTGAAGACCTGATACACTTGCTGCAAAAGGGCAAGGGCTATAGTCTTCAATATGGATTGAAGCTCAAAATCAAGAAGACAAAGATTCTCACCACTGGGCCAATTGGCAGCACCATGTTAGTTGGAGAAAAGATGGAGGTTGTTAGCAATTATAGCTTGCTGACCTCCATAGTCAACACTCTTAACACCAGCATACAGGAAATCAAAGGATGAGTTGCATTGGGGAAATGTGCTGTCATGGACCTCTCCAGAGTGCTGAAGAGCAACAATGTCAGTCTAGATACACAAAGGTCTGCCTAATCCAGGACATAGTTTTCTCAATTACTTGTTATGCTTCAGAAAGTTGGACAGTGACTAAGGATGACAAAAAAAATAGATGCTTTCGAGTTCTGATGCGGAAGAGTCTTGAACATACCATGGACTGCCAAGAAAACAAATTTGTCTTGGAGAGGGTGAAACCAAGTCTTTCCCTGGAGGCTAGGATTTTGAAGCTCTCCCTCACTTTGGGCACATGGCCAGGAGAGATTGGTCTTTGGAGGAGGACATCATGCTCCAAAGTTCAGGAGAGGGAGATTCTGGGTGAGATGGATTGATACAGTAACTGGGGCAATGGGGGTTTATGTCTCAAGATTAGTGAGACTGGCTCAGGCCGGGGAAGATTTCACAGCTGCTGTACATAAGGTCACTATGAATTGCAGGTGACTCAACCAATAACATTCTATGACAGCTTTGGCATCCACTTCCTAAACAACTTGCCTCTGGAAACTCTATGAACTTTGATAAATGTCGATAGTCATAGAAGGGCTTCAGACCTTTTATTCATAGGATTGCTATGATTGAATTCGAAGGCAGTCAACACACACACACACACAAACACAATGGAGCGTAATGAGTCATGGGTAAAGAAATTTTGAAAGTTCAGGGAAGACTTCATGGAATTGGAACTTCAGGATAAAGTAGGCTAGATACTAGATAAAAAAATTGTATATAACTATAAGCTGTTGTCAAACAAGAGATAGCAGAAAACCTGGCTTGTCCATGAAGACTTCATTCTTCCTGAAGTATAAGGGCAGAGACTTTATGGGAGATAAACTTAGACAAGTAGGGATTAGATGTTGAAAGGTTTATGTCCCTATAATATAGTTTAAATGTTAACCTGTGGGTGGTAGAGAGCCACATTTCAGTATGAATTGTTCTGAACTAATTAATTTGCATGTATTGTCATTCATATTTAGCACAGTACCCAAGTTTGGCAAAGACCTATGATAAGGAAGCTTGTAGTATTTGAGGCAACTTCGCACACTGGTTTTAAGGCATGCAGAAATAGAAAACTCTATTGTTAATGAGCTTTCTAAAGAGAAATATGCCTGATTTTGCCAAGGAAAATTGATTGTAACATTGTGTTTCTGCATTAAGGCTGTTACTTGATATTAGGGGTATCTTGATATTAGGGGGATCTGGTGGCTTAGTGGTAAGAACTTGAGCTGCCAGCCTAAAGATTCACAGTTCAAATCCAACAGCTGCTCCATGGAATAAAGATGGGAATTTTCTTCCATGTGATTTAGTGCCTCCAAGTGTCAGTTATGAATCCTTTCTGACTCAAGGATAGAGAACAACAATGTGATATATTATTTCAAAGAATATTTTATTTTAAAGAAATCAGTCCATTGTTAGTAATAACCTCTCTCTCTGAGTTGAATAGTGGTCCCTTAAAATACATGCTCTTCCTAGAATCTCAGAATGTGATCTTTTTGGAAATAGAATTATGGCAGATGTGATTAGTTAAGTTATAATGAGTCATACTGGCCTTAGGTAGAATCTTAATTCAGTATGACTGTTGTCCCCATGAGAAGAGACACTCAGACACAAAGGGAAAATGACCATGTGAGAGCAGAGGCAAAGATGGCAGTTATACCGCTGAAGGCTGAGAAGGCCAAGGCTTGCTGACCACCACCAGAAAGTAGGAAGAAGCAAGAATAGATTCTCTCTAGAGCCTTCAAAGAGAGCTGCCTGGCCCACTGACACTCTGATTTCAGACTTCTAACTCTAAAATTGTAAGATAAGAAATTTCCATCTGCTGAACCACTTAGTTTGTGGTAATTTTTAATGGCACCCCCAGGGAACTGATGTGCCCTTTCATACATTCAGGATCAATTTGCTAAATCGTACCTCTTGACCATGTCAATGTGCCCAGCTGTACAGGACCCCAGTTTCCTTGCTCTGACTCAAACCCTCTTGTTTCTGGGTTGTGTGTGGCTAATGGAGTCACTTCTAATTGGTCTTCTTTTCTTAGATCTCCTGCTTCTCTGATTCCTCTGAAACACTGCTGGTGGCAGAGTGTGTTGGTTAAGAGCTCATAAAACCAAGTGAGTCTTCTGTGCTCTGTCACTCCTAGAGGAAGAATACCTTAGACAAATCACTTAAACTCATTGAGCCTCTGTTTCCTTACCTATAAAATGGGAGATGGTAGTGCTCACTTCATAGCCCTGTTATTAGAACAATGCAAGCCATTAATACACTGATCGAGACAAAGTCTACGTTCAGTAGTTTTACTCTGGGTTCTGTTACACTGCCTACAAAATAATCTTTCTAAAAAGATTATTATGCCTCTGCTAGAACCACTTTGAATTTCATCTACAAAACAGTTCAAATGTGAGCAGTCCATAAAATCTACCTCCTCCTCCTGAAACATTTTCTGGCTCAGAGTAACCCTACACTACAAGACAGAAATAGAACAGAGTTCTGTAGGATCTGTAGGAGAATACAGTACTGTAGCTGGTGGCTTCACACTGCTCACCTTTTGTTAGCCCAGAGCCCCAAACCACTATGCCTTCAGGGCTGCTCTGAGAGTTAACTTGAGGCCTTTGGCAGTCTGAATTGCTAGCCTTCTTGACTGTGTACACCTTCTCTGCTCTCTGTTTCACCGGCTAGGACAGACTGTGCTTATTCATATTATTGCTTAGTACATGTTCTTTCCACAGCCTATTTGAGCTTCATAAAAACACCTTCCCCTTAGTTTATTTGGAGAGGAAAGAGACCTCAAATAAGCAAAGGACTTCTGAAAACAAGAATGTAGAAGGCATAGCACTCCCTAATCTCAAAACCTGCTATACAGCTGTAATAATCCAAACAGCGTGGTACTGTTACAATGACTGACATATAGATGAATGGAAGAGAATTGAGAACCCAGAAACTAACCCATCTATATATGGTCAAATGATATTTAAGAAGGAAACTAAAACCTATCAAATGGTGAAAAGACAACCTTTTCAACAAATGGTGTGGATAAAATTGGACTGCAACTTGCAGAAAGCTGAAACAGGATCCACATCTCACACCATACACAAAAATCAACTCATGGTGGATCATAAAACTAGGGGTAAATCCTCAAACCATAAAGATCATAAGAGACTAAGTGGGTCGAAGCTTAGAAGGGCTAGCCAGTGGTACAAAGAGGCAGACAAATACAGACAGAAATACACAACCAGAAGAAGATAACATTGATGAATGGATCTTTCTAAAGATTAAACCCCTATGGATATCAAAAACTTTTCCCAACAAGGTAAAAAGAAAACCTATACACTGGAGGGAAAAATTTTGGCAATATCATCTCAGAACATCTCATAACAAAAGTTTTCAAAGTTCTACGGGGTCTTCACATGAAAGAGACCAACAAACCAATTATAAAATGGGAAAAAGACATGAAAGGAATTTTCACAGAAGAGGATATCCGGATGACCAACAGACACGTAAAGAAATGCTCAAAATCACTGGCAATAAGAAATGAAAATCAAAACCACATTGAGATACCATCTCACCCCAGTAGTAGTGGCAAAATTTAGCAGGACAGAAAGCAATAAATGTTGGAAAGGATGCAGATAGATAGGAACTCTCATAGACTGTTGGTGGTAATGTAAAATTTTTAAGCTACTCTGGAAGGCAGTGTGGCATTTCCTTAAAAATCTGAACACAGAAATTCCATATGACCTAGCTGTCCCACTGCTAGGATTATGTTGTTGTTGTTGTTGTTATGTGCCGTCAAGTCATTTGCGACTCATAGCGACCCTATGTACAACAGCCCTAAACTCTGCTCTATCCTGTGCCAATCTCATTGCCCCTGACATACCCATTCCAATTACCCCCGTCACTGAATCAATCCACCTCATGGAGGGTCTTCCCCTCCTGCGCTGTCCCTCTAC